>NW_006921662.1:1946557-1980040 GCF_000298275.1 Orycteropus afer afer
TGCTGGAGAAAGATGGTATCTCATTGTTGTTTTGATTTTCTCTAGCAGTTTTTAAAAGACAATTTCATATCTCTATCTATTGTCATTTTCTTAGAAATTCATATGGTTTCCTAACAGTTTGTCAAGATGCGCATCCCTTATGCAGGGAGCCTATGAGATAAAGCAGAGGTTTTCTCCCTAACATCTGTTTCACAAATTGGGTTTTTGCCTAGTAGGTTGTATCCAACTTGGACATTTATCAGATTGCTGAAAGCTTAGATCTTGCCTGAAAAGATACTTTAAATATTAGATTTTGAGGGAAACTGAATGTTAAATGAATACCATTTGCAGATCAGTATATTTTGATATCCCAAATTAGAAACCAGCCATTACAAAAATAATTTGTAAATTTTAAAAACATTGCTTTAAATTAAAGCAATATTCAAATGGCATTATAACAAAGGACTGAAAATATGAAACATTCTCCATATGTAAAGCAGGTTTTGATTCTAAAATAAGAAAATAAACTCAAGAATACTTTGCCTTGATGCTGGTTCTAGAACATTAGAAAAACAAAAAAGTAGATATTCTGAATGGGACAAGTAGATGCTTCCAACAGTTTTAGGTGTCAATAATAGTGGCTTTGCATTTTAAATATGTCTTTCCTCTTCCTTAAGTCGATGTCACCAAGCATACTACTCTTAAGAGTTATCATGTGTAATTGAGAGGTTGCTCCCTCACCCACCCTGTCTCTAACGCAGGCAAATAAAATCAAGGGGAAGGGGAGGAAGAGAAAGATGGAGATAGATAGAGAGAGAGAGATGAAAGATTGAGTTAAGGGAGCTGAGGAGTGCAAATAACCAAACCAAACAAATAAGGAAAGAAAAAAAAGGGGAAGGTTTGGAGAAGCCAAACAGTACAATCTGCCTTGCATGGTGCATTTTTTTTTTCTTGAAAAAAAAAAAAAAAAAAGGTTGCTTCTCCAATACAGCAGTGAATTTAGTGAGTTTTTCTCCAATACTTAAAGGAGAAAGTCAAGATAGAGAAGAAAGTAGTGTAGGGAAGGCATATTAAGGCAAGCCATTTAATTTCTGCCTAGTAGCATGTAGGCTGAGGGAGCTCTGGTAGCATAGTGGGATCTCTGGTGGCATAGTGCCTAAGACACTTGACTGCTAACCAGAATGCTGGCAGTTCAAACCCACCAGCCACTCCTCAGAAGGAAGATGGGGCAATCTACTTCCGTAGTGATACTGCCGAGGAAACCCAAGGAGGGGTCGCTATGAGTTGGGTGGGACTCACTGGCACATAACAAAAACAACAGCAGCATGTGGGCT
Source organism: Orycteropus afer afer (assembly GCF_000298275.1). NCBI lineage: Eukaryota > Metazoa > Chordata > Mammalia > Tubulidentata > Orycteropodidae > Orycteropus > Orycteropus afer. The sequence continues at coordinate 1,947,871 of NW_006921662.1, forward strand.
GAAGCCAGGCTACCAAACAAAACTCATTGCCATCGAGTGGGTTCTGACTCATAGTGACCCTTTAGGACAGAGCAGAACTGCCCTATAGAGCTTCTAATGTACATAAAACTGTTGAATATAAAATTCTGCTCTGTATATTTTCACCCAAAGCACAATAAAAGAAAAAAATCTTAATTTTTGTCCAATCCAGTAGTTTGCAAACCTAGCTTTTCATTAGAATCACCTGCAGAGTTTAAAAAGATGTCTGGGCTGCATGCTCCCAGAGTTTCTGGAGTGGGTACTCTAATTAGTCCTTTGTAAAAGATGAAGAAACAGGCACCAAAACAAAGGTGATATATTCAAAATCTCATAGCAGGGATTTGAACCTGACACTATAGCTCCTGGGAGAAAACTGTGGCAGACTGCTTCCATAAAGATTATGGCATTAGAAACTCTATAGGGCAGTTCTACTCTGTCCTTCTTGGGGGTCCTACCAGACTCCATCTGACCACTAATTCTGGTCATTGTGTTTTTTTGTTCCATTCTCTCCCCGCTTTTGTCCTCCCACTCTATCCAAGATCTCCAGTTTTGATCCCTTCCTAAGTGGTTGGCATTGGTATGGGCACCGTATAGTTCCTCTGGTCTTGAGGTCCATCACTGGACTAACTGTTTCCAAGAGCCATTGATTCTCTTCACTCTTCTTTGCTTCAGTTAAGAGGAGACCATTAGCTGCATCTTAGATGGTTGCTCTAAAGCTTTTAAGACCCCAGTCGCTAACTCACCAAAGTAGGTTGTGGAACAAGAGTTGCACGTACCATGTTGTGCCAACTGAGCCTGGTGTCCCCCAGTACTACGGTCTTGTGTTGGCAAGCTCAGTGGTTCTCTCTCCCAAGGTGTTTGGTTGTCTCTGAGGGATTATTCCAACTCTGTCTTCTGTTGCTTCTGTAACCATTGTGGTTATTTTGTATCACTAGTATCTATGCAAGATTATCTTCAGCTAAATCTATCATTGGTCTAGGGTACATTCCTGTTTGCCAACCCCCATCTGATCTTCTCAGTTGTCTATGCATTTATCTGTAGCCTGGTGCTTGTTGTTAATGGTAATGCAGTATTGTGCTTATACCAGTATTTGCCTCTGTTGTCTATATAAAAAAAGTAAGATTTTAATAGTTATACTATTTCATAATTTTTATACTCCACACAACCATGACTTCAAACAAAACTGGATAAACAGGACAATTATCTATCCCTCAAATTACATGGCAGCTGCTATGAACTTAGGAGTTTCTCAGTAAATATTAAATAATTAGATCTAAGAATATAGGCACGTCTACTCTACATAAGGAGAAACAAAGTTTTGGGGAAGCAGCAGGCTCAAATCAGTGCCAGAACCCAAGAGATGTTTTCATCCACCTAGAACCTTAGACAGTACACTGTCTTATCTTCCGTATGCACACACACTTTTACAGACCAGGTAACTCACTTTTGTCAGTTCTAGGCAAGAAAAACCTGAGACTCTCTATGTACTAACACTCTAAGTAGATTTTTCCTCTCATTTCTACATAAAAATAATGCCGTTGGAGTTCTTTGTTTTGTTTTGTTTCTGCATCTATAAAATTAAAATATGACCATGGCTCTCAGACACGGATAGTGAGCAATGTTAAGACTAATAATACCTGTGATGGTGGCAGGTGAAGTGTTAACAATAAAAATTAGTGGAACCTAAGGCTTGTAGGGATAACATATCTTTTCTTATTGTCAGGTTTTGCTTCTATGGAAACAAGAAAACGTCAGGACATAATTTTCAGAAATGCTGCACCCAAAAGGAAATGCATTTATTTCATTAGGAATCGGCCCTTTGTTATGGGTGGAGGCTTTACAGCTCCTGGGTGAGAAGCTTCCACCCATTAAACCCTTCATAGGGACTTTTCTGTATTTCATCTGTCTTCAAACCTTCCTTAAATGAGGGGTAATAAGCATAGTTGCTTGGCTTGGGTAGTCCTGCTCTGATAAAATTAGGGACACTCTTACTGTTTAATTATTTTTCTATGATTTTAGAGGCTAATGAAATGAGTTGACTATACATGAAAGAACAAATACCTCTCAGGCAGGCATACCAGAAAGACTTCCGATTAAGTTTACACTGCAGCAGTTACAAAGCTCACAGACAGAGGTGGTAGTGAGGTGGAAGCATCTTTACAAGCAGTCCACCTAGAACACTGAGGGAGGTGACTGGACAATTATGAAAGAAGAGTCACTGCTATGCAAAGTTTTAATTGTGATCAATTTTATTTTATAACTGCATTGTTGGGGCACTTTCTGGTAATGTGGAGTTCATCCATTATTTATTTCCATATATATATATATATATATATATATATATATATTAATTCCCACAGCAATACTTTTATGCACAGTGTCCTCCCAATAGTAGTCAATGTTGGAGATGATTTATACTGTAGCCTCAAGGATGCAAGAACAATCAATCAAATCTCAATGCTCAGTAGGTTCTCACAGACACCTCTTAGCATATCTAGCAAAAAGCAGTAACAGTTTTTAGTCCATTTAAACAAATACTGAAAAACATGACCTTAAGGCATTTGCCAGAAAAAGATTGCATATTTATATTAAATTACATAAGAAAAAATATTGCACAAAATCCTATTATTTTCAAAATAAAGTATGCTTCTGTCTAAGTGCATGTAATTCTCTACTTCTTGACCAAATCAAAATGTGACCTGGTTTGCTCAAAACATACACTAACAATATTACTGGATTTGACATGGGAAAGTTGTCAATACTGACATCTATTTCTTATAGTAGTAAGTGCTTTGGGGAGATTAGATTTGGGAATTCATTTTACATTCTTAAATTTATATTCAGACTTACAGTTATCTACTCAGAATCAGAGTCCTTTATGGTAAATGAAAAGGAATTTGCACTAGAGAATTTATTACTGAAAATTATCTTCTCCTGAATATTGAAAATTTCTAGAAGAGGGTGAAGGTCTACTGATTATGAGAATATTCACAGTTTTCTCCTCTTGATCAGGAGTTTACTTCTTCACCTTACTTATGAAACAGCTAATTCACCAGCATTCCTGGCTCCTATTATTAGAATATTTGTACAAAATCTAAAGCACTGTCACACTGTCTTAATTTTAAAAAGGATGAGGGGTGCGATTTCTGGAGCATGCTCTTATCAAGGTAAAAGCTAGATTTCCATCAACTTGCACCCACATGTTATTCCCAAACTGAGTGAAGTGGTCCTAAATATTAGAAAGGAGCATCATTCCATTATAGAGAGGCCTGTGCGTTCTAGTGAAAAGATGGAGCAGAATGGTGACAGAGAATCCGACAATGACATTCATTTTCTAAAAAAAGTCTCTGAGTCTGTCCTGTAACAGTGGGTACCTTAGGTAGCAGCATTATTACACTTAGAATAGTAATAGAGAAAGAAAGTTACAGAAATTAAAAATGATACTATTGTTCTGTACTTAGAGCATGCTTTAGGTTTGTTGTTGTTGTTATGTGCTGTTGAGTCGGACCCGACTCACAGCGACCCCTCCTTGGGTTTCCGAGGCAGTATCACTATGGAAGTAGATTGCCCAACCTTCCTTCCAAGGAGTGGCTGGTGGGTTTGAACTGCCAGCCTTCTGGTTAGCAGTCAAGTGCCTTAGGCACTACGCTACCAGAGCTCCTTGCTTTAGGTTAAGCAGCTATAAAAAAACTTTTACTGGTTTTTGGTGTTTAGAATTTGGGGTAATTACTTCTAAGCAAAGTATTGTTTTTCATCATTATTTTAAAAAAGATTTGCAATTCCCTTTAAGAGTGGGGACTAAATTCTTTTATTCCCCAACATTCTTAGTTACTATACCTTGCATATGACTGCTACAAAGATTTGATAAATATTTTGTAAATAAATGTTACTAATAATAGGAGCTCTGGTAGCATAGTGGCTAAAGCACTTGACTGCTAAGCAGAAGGCTGGCGGTTCAAACCCACCAGCCACTCCTCGGAAGGAAGGTTGGGCAATCCTACTTCCGTAGTGATACTGCCTGGGAAACCCAAGGAGGGGTCGCTATGAGTCGGGGCCGACTCGACGGCACATAACAACAACAACAATTTTTAATTTAAAAAAATGCTATATTTTGATGCCTTTCTAAAATATGCTAAAGTAGGTACGTAGGCATCAAAATATAAAACCTAACAATTAACAGAATGACAATTCCTAAACTCACACACTACTCCTCCATGCCCCGGAAATACCATGGTTGCAATATCTAATGACAAAAGGGCAAAGGCTACAGTAGAATTCAGAGAGAATTACAATTCAGTTTTAGAAGCCACATAAAAGACTAGGTACCAAAGCCAAATCCATTTACTTACGTAATTCTAGGGTATAACAGGTATTGCTTCTTTGAGGAAAAAATAAAATTTAAAAAAAAAAAAAAAGCTTGGGAGCTTACCAATATTTGATTTAGTTGTGACTGAAAATATGAACCCAGTAGAAAATGAGATAACACTTTTGTTCATTTTAGAACTCACCTTAATTTTACTCCATTCTCATGATCCACCGTAATACTGGGAAGGCTAGTTTAAAGGCAGACTTGGAATACTCAAAATACTTAATGGCTTAAAATGTCAATAATACTGCTATTGATCTGGAGTTTTTCAAGAATAACAGAGTTTTTGTTTTGGATTTTAAGAATAACAGCTAATTTTGTATGTTAAACAGGGCACAAGTCACTTTAAAGTACCTTGAGACAAATATGTTACTTCTTAGTCACTAAATATGCCCAAATCAACACAGCAGTGTAGTCAAACATCTTATAAGGGGACTGAAATATAAACAAACAAAAACCCTTGCATTTCTGAGGCCATGATGTTTATTAAGCAAATGGACTAAAATCCTAATATGGCCTCTGACGCTCAAGAGATCACATTCTTCAAACTATCAATTCTGAAGCAAAAAAAAAAAACCTCATTCCAAAATTCATAGGAAAAGGCTGCTGTACATTCTTTTCACAAATTATGAAGAAATATTTACTAAGCCATTTACCAGAGTGAATTTTTTTCCTTCTCATTTAAGAGTTCTTCTCATATATGGTCTTTATTATATACTTCAATAAAGTAAAATGGAATTTTGTAATGAGGTTGTAAAAGTAGAATTTGACAAGAGCCATGAGTTTTACTTCTTCTGTCTTAAAAAAATAAGGATTAAACCCTTTTTTACTTACTATATATAAACAAAACCCATCCCTGCAAGGAAAACAAGATTTGTCTTCCTTTATAAACCATGAATGAACAACTGTCCCAAGTATAAATATCCATTTAGATTTTGGAATGTAATTAAAAACAACAACTTGGTAATTTTCTCTAAGTGGTTTAAAGACTGACCTCAATATATATTTTTAAGCAGTGTTTTTAACAAACTGCTTTCCAGGATCTTTTTAAACTAAAAATTATGTTTCAGAGTGTAGTCCTCATGGGGCTCTCAAATGGTCTCTCAAATATTTTTTCTAATAATAAAAGTTTTAAAAAAATTCATCCATGACTGGCAACATATAGAACAGATACAATTCAATGTACCAGTAACAAATTAACTATAATACGACTGTTTTTCCCCCCTGTAATTGTATCTGTCAATTTTTTATCTAGTCTATCATGAAGTAGTCAATGCATGATTTCTTCTCAGATGAAATTTAAAGTTTAAATGTGAATTTGAGGGAGAAGACACATCTCCTGTACAGAATTCTAAATAATTTAAATAAATACTCTGTCATAAAGTAGGGGTAGGGGGAAGCTTAACTCCCTACTTCTTAAGTGTGGACTGTGCATAGTGACTTCCTTCCAAAGAGTGCAGTAAAGAAGGGGGAAAAAAAGAGCAATTTTACAGTGGAAAAACCTGAAATACACTACTTCACGCAGGCTATCCAAGTCAGTATTAACATTCATAAATCATGTTAGCATGTACCCTTGATATGATGAAAATGGCACTTTACATCTTTGTGATCTTCCTTCTAAAAATGCGTAAGCCAAGTCCAGTCATAAGAAAAACATTAGAGAAATTCCAGCAGCAGGGCATCCTACAATATACCTGACCAGCACTCCTCAAAACTGTCAAGGTCATCAAAAACAATGAAAGTCTGAGAAATTGTCCCAGTCAAGAGGAGTTTAAAAAGACATGACAATTGCATGTAATGCAGTATTCTCCACAGGACCCCAGAGCAGAAAAGGACAACAGGTAACACTAAGGAAATCTGAACAAAGTATGAACTTTAGTTAAAATAATATAAAAATACTGGTTCATTAATTTTAACAAACGTACCATACTAACGTAAGACGTTAATAGGGGAAACTTTGGGGGGAGAAGATGTGGAATATAGGAACTCTCTGAGTCATCTTTTTAGTTTTTCTGTACAAGGGAATTTTCTAAGAAGATAAAGTACTTCTTTAAAAGTGAATTTGAAATGAAGATATGAAGCTTTTTGATAGAGAATCACTAGTTAAGAAAAAGAAAAAGACATGACTTTTCTTATCCTGACAGTTGATGTTGCATTTGGCTTGTGGGAGGTCGACTCTTAGTTAGCAAAGGCAGAGAGACTGAAAAAATTTTAAAGTGTCTCATTTGTAAACAGAACCATTAACTTCACATTGTAATTCAGCACTTCATATATTTCACTGAGTGAAAGGTAAGTGTGTACCTTTATAATTTTTTTTTTTTTTAAAACATGGCTGCAATGTCCTTCAATAAACAAACTAAATATTTCCACAAGAGAGCTTTTGAACTTTCAAAAGATGAATTTTGCCCTTGGTTCAAGAGTAGAAAAAGTCATTATTGCTCTGCAGAACACTAATACCTTACCTTTCAAAAACTTACATGTAATTCCATAAATTATTTAAGTAGACTTAATTAATATAGGCTTATTAAGATTAAGGCAATTAGTGGGTCAACAGTTTCAGGCTAGTTTTGATAACTTGATCAGTTCATGCTCAACCAGATTAGTACAGCAGCTACTGGCTATATTCAAGGGTTATATATGCATACTTTGTTTAAATAAAATGAATGGCATTAAGCACCAAGTCCTGGAAAGTCATATGGTCAATACATACCTTCAACATACATACAAAGTAGTACCTGATTTAAGAGCGCTGTAGAAGAATTAGCTTTACATTTAAAAATCAATGGATAGCATATATCCATGAATGAACAAGTAGAAATGTATGCTCCAAAGGAAAAATAAGTCTTAAATAGTATTAAGAGTTGTATTCTTACAAATACTTCTGTTTACTACACAGCTTACAAGGAATCCTAAGATGTCTCCATAAAAGCTTGGATGCAAGTGGCTAATTTAAGCTTGGTCTCCACTTCTACTTTCTTCTGAAATGTTTAAACCTTGTTGGAAGGCAGACGTTACGTGACACAAAGACACTACTTCATGAATCAGTCCAACATCTTCTGAAGTCTCTTTGGCTTCCTTCCCTTCTTTTTCCCAAGGAACAAAAGTAGATGGGCTTCGCCCCAGGCTGGGTATAACCAGATCATCTGAAACCTGGCTTAGCGTTTCTTCCTTTTCTGTTTTTCCTTCATCAGTCTGGGAAACTTCAGGAGGAGGTGGCTGGAAATCCAGTCCTGAAGCTGATATTGGCTTCTCCACCACCTCAGGGCCATTCACAATGTCAGCCCTGAGGGGTTTTTCGCTGTTTTCCTCTTTCAGTATAAACAGTGAATCTGTGAAACCACTAGAGGGAACTCGCTTCCTAGGAGATGGAGGGAGATGCTTGCCATGAAGGGCACTGTCATCCTGACCAAGATTCCACTCTGCTTGATCACCAGAACCATCACAAAACAGGGCCAGATTATTCTCACTAGGAGCATTGGATTTGTTCTGAAAGAATAAACAACAAATTCAGAAATTTTAAATAAAATTATAGCACTACTTTAGTGATATGTTCCTTTTCCAGCTTGAAATTAAAGTTAATCTTTTTCAAGGCTGGGAACCTAAAGTTCCTCCTATAGTAAATAGAACACGGACAGTTAATTCTGAACACCTCCAAATGGCTCTGTTAACAGGAATGAAATAGGATGGACTTTGGTTCCTATCTCCTTGTAATTGTCACCTGAAAATTCAAAGTGGGTAACATAATTAATGCCAAGTGCTAGAGTCAACAATAAGAACACGGCTGCCGTTACCTATGTGCTCTCTCTTGTGTTCACAAAGCATTCAATTGTTCATTTTTGAAGCAATGAAATGGAAAAATAATTTTAATTAATATAGCTATTAAAATGCTTTTTGAAGACTCTAGAAATACAGAAAAAAAGTTGGATTTTTTTTTTTTTTAAATTCCTTAAGGAAGACAACTATATAATTAGATTGCAAGAAAATACAGCTTGACAAAAGAATTTCAATTAATGACAATAACCACCAGAACTGGATAAATGAAAGAGAAAATATTGGAGTTTTGTTACTAGAAATAATTCTTAGCAATTAACTTTTTACATGTTTTTGAAGTGTTGGCATTTATCCATTACAGGTTAAAAAATTCCATCAACCAAGGTTATAAGATCAGGCAATCACAAGAAGGGCTGTTGTTGTTGTTGTTGTTATGTGCCGTCGAGTCGGACCCGACTCATAGCAACCCCTCCTTGGGTTTCTGAGGCAGTATCACTATGGAAGTAGATTACCCCATCTTCCTTCCGAGGAGTGGCTGGTGGGTTTGAACCACCAGCCTTCTGGTTAGCAGTCAAGTGCCTTAGGCACTAAGCTACCAGAGCTCCTACAAGAAGGACAAGAAAGTTTTTTTAATTCTATAAATTGAAAAAAAAAACAACTAACCGTAGGTTTGTAATCAATATCATCCATTGATCTAAAGAAATCCAAGCTCCTTGCAGCTGCTAGCTTTCCTTGGTCTGAGCTGTGTGTACTCAACGTATCAAGGATCTCTCCCAGTAAGTCCATTTCACCTGAGTAAGGAGTCTTTACTCTTGTTTCAACAGAGTCATCACTTTCATAAAAATAAGTCGATGCTTCTTCACCATCTTCAGAAGATAACCTGAACAAAGAAAAAATACGCAATAGTTGCTGTAGAATCACATATGCTGTACGTAAGCTGCCTCTCCCCAAACACAGTTCATTAATGAGACAATTTGGAACCAAAGTGGTATTTCAGTGGAACAATAAAATCAGTTAACAGGTTCATGGCCAAATTCTTTACAGTGATGTACCTGCCAATTTAAATACTACAACTGTTGAGCATATCCATTAAAGACAAACAAATGTTTATGGAGCCTTATCCATCTGGAAGCAGAAGCAGGGATTTTTCACATAGCTTAATCCTGTGGGATTGGAGGCCTTTACCTTAGCAATACTAGATTTAACAACTGGAAAGTTTCCTAGAGCTTCAACTTCACTTTCATGGTTTTACATGGTTTTCCTTTAACTAATAATTTATTCACTTATTTTAGACAAGAATGTATATTCTTTTGTATAAACAGAGATAATGGGGAAAAAGAATGTCTATTTTTCTATTTTGTTATCCTCATGAATCTTAAAATTGTCAGGAAGTAACATATATTATTATTTTTACCCTTATTTTATATCAAAATTGAGTTTTTTTAAACACTTGGTATTAGATTTGCTCTTTGATATAACCATATATTCAAACCCATATGGTTCAACGGACTGTTATCACTGTTCCTGATCTCAAATCCGCCCTTCTTCAGCAGCACAGCCAACTTCTCTTTCCCCTTTAATAAAAAAAAAAAAAGCTTGGATGCACCGTAAGTGCTACTGCTTTCCAAGAACAACACAGTATGTCAAGCCTATCTTGCTTCCCCTGTCCCAAGACTTATCCCTCGCCACACTCCCAAAAGCATTGGTTCCTTTTGCTGAAGAACACTGCACGGGAGCTTTCATTTGCACTCTGGAAGAGCACAGCCTTTGAAACATCATCCGTAACCTAACACATCTGCCGTTATGTCACAGCACTTAACAGGCCACAAAATCCAGTACTTACTTGCTTGCTCTTTCTATGTCATCATCATCGTCTTCGTACAGGGCCCCGTCAAGGCTCTTCAGAGGCCTTTTTAAGCGTGCCTAGAGAGAGAAATTGATAATGAATTGGCATTAACAGTTTAAAAGAACTCTCTTTAGTAACTTTTAAAGAAACAATTTTATGAGGAACACTTTTTAAGGTAGTATGCATTCAGGATGCTTGAATAGTACCCAGTAACTTAACAAACTGGTGTGTGGGAGAGGAAATCACTATTTACCTCAACATTTACTTTCTCTTCAACCTAATAAAAAACAACAAAAATCACTATATTTAACCCATACATACATATATTTAGTCACAGAGTCTTATTCGTCCCTCATTTAGGAACACTTGACTTCTAAATCATATCATAACCCCATTCATCCAGTTTCAACAATTACCAATATTTGCCAATCTTACTCATTTTCTTTCCCATCAACATTCTCCCCAACCTCAAGAATTTTATCATAAAAATCTCTAACAGACAGCTATGCAGGTATCACAGAATTCTTGTTTCTCTGGACTTTTGCATATGTTTGAAATTTTTCAAAATAAAAGGTCTTAAAAAATCATTCCATCTTTGGTATCACCCTTACAAATTGGTTCTTGCATCCTTTAGACATGACCTAAGAAGTTTTTGATAAATCGGCTGCTTGTTTTTGGCATGTCTGACTTCAACTTATACTTTTTCTGCACCAGTTCTGGAATCAGTCATTTCCCCAAGAGCACTGGTTCATTTAAGTGTAAAATGGTTTTAAAGGCCAGCACCTGGGTGCTATGGATGTTCATGACCATTGCAACTCATCCTTCGAATGGGCAGCAGCAAACCTGAATTTGGAGACTTCAACCATAACAACACTAAAAAAATAACATTTTGTCTTCCAATTGGATCTCCCAATCTAGATAATTGTTATTCTTTTATCATAGCCACAAAAAGTAAGTGAATTTCTGGAACCTACAGAAACTGTTCTATGTCACTGCTGGTGAGGGGCAGAAAGGAAGAAATGATGAGAGAAATAAGCCCCAGGGATCCATATGTGAAATGCATAATGAATTTCCCCACAGAGAACATAAATTTATTTGGGACCTATAATTGCAATATCATTTTACCAGTATAAATTTAAGGTATATGAGTTAAGTAGAAATTAGTGGAATGGATAAGGAACACGACCATCACTTATAATATTGTTTCTGTGGGAAAATATATTTCATTCAACCTTCCAAAACTCAAAAGATATAATACAACCTTCATTTCCAAAGGCAAGTCACTATTACTACACTGAGCTCTGTATATGCCTAGCATTATGCCAGCTGTTGTTGTTGTTATGTGCCACTGAGTCGGACCCAACTTATAGCGACCCCTCCTTTGGTTTCCAAGGCAGCCACTCCTCAGAAGGAAGGTTGGGCAATCCTACTTCTGTAGTGATACTGCCTCAGAAACCCAAGGAGGGGTCGCTATGAGTCGGGGCCGACTCGATGGCACATAACAACAACAACAACAACAATCATTACGGAAGTAGATTGCCCAACCTTCCTTCATAGAGTGGCTGGTGGGTTTGAACTGCCAGCCTTCTGGTTAGCAGTCAAGTGCCTGAGGCACTATGCTATCAGAGCTCCTTTATGCCAGCTAGGGATCTTCCATTTAATTTTTGGCATAAAATAATAAACAAAACAAACAAAAGTATGAGAGAGCTAAGATTCTTTTGTTTCTACTTTTTAAAGTCATGACTATCTATTTAAGAAATAACGCAAGGTAAGACAATACATACACAACTTAATAAATATACTTGTAGAGAACTTGAAAGGCACTTTTACATACACACAGGGCTGGGGACGGGGATCCAGAGTTTGAATAAGATCTAGTTTCTGCCAGAAAGCAGCTCAGAATCTAATGAGCCCCACAATGACTCTGAAGGCAGACCAAGAGAGGCTCCTTTAATTTGCCTAAAGGTCACACAACTTATCAAGAATTAGAACTAGAAAAGAGAACAGATGTCCTTCTCTTTTGCAATGTCTCATTTTCATTTTCTTCCACAAAAGCTGCTTTAATTTCTATGCTGCCTGCACATACCACAGCTTCTCAATTACATCTTGTTATTGTTGTTAAATCCAACTTTTCATTTTTGTGAACCCTTTTCTTTTTCCTGCAACCATCCTAAATCATGATATCACAATTTAAGCTTCACAAGCACATTTAAATTTCATTTTTATATTTGCTAGTTAGACCAGAGGAGTCCCTTGGTGACACAAATGGTTAAGTTCAAATATTAGCCAAAAGGTTGGTGGTTCAAACTCACCAAGAGGTACCTTGAAAGATAGGCCTGATGATCTGATTCTAAAGGACCATAGCCTTGAAAACTCTATGATGCACAGTTCTATTCTACACACATAGGGTGGCCATGAGTCAGCATCAGTAGGATGGCAACTACCAACAACAAGCTAGACCAGATTTCCCTCCGTTTTTACACAGGGATAAAGTTAAACCCTCTGTGAGGTGAACTGACACAACACCCTCAACAATGGGCTCAAACACATCAAAGACCATGGAGCCAGTGCGGGATCAGGAAACGTTTCCTTCTGCTACCTATGAAGTGGCTATGAGTCGGCACCAGTTCGATGACGACTAGCAACAACAGCTCTTTAACAGTGTATCTTATGATGAGTTTTCACAGCAGAATTAGAAACAGAAGTAAAACTGATTAATACACTGCTTTCCTTTCCACAGGTGTTAAGCTTTGTGCTGAAAAAAGCTTCTAATCAGTATCATTATTGAATACTTATCAAGGTACATTCGGAACTTCAGTAAGAATATGTATGAAGTAATGATGTCCAAAACTCGGTGGAATATGTGTGTCAATTACTTAGGGACTTCTAATTACATTACTTTGTTGAAATAAACAAAAAAAAAAAAAAAGTAACGCAGAAAATAATTTAATCAACACTCTGACAACAGAAAAATAGCAGCTTATTTAACGAAAGCACTATCAGTTCTTTCGATGGTACTGGTCACTGTTGAGTTGATTCTTACTCATAGTGTCCCTATAGGACAAAGGAAAACGGCCCCATAGAGTTTCCAAGGCTGTAAATCTTTATAGACAAAAACTGTTGCATCTTCTCCCACAGAACAGCTAGTAGGTTTGAACCGCTGACCTTCTGATTAGCAGCCAGATGTTTAACCACCATACCACCAGGGCCCCATTAGGATGGTGCTATGTAGCAAATAACAGCACACTGTTATCTGGATTGATAAATCAGATATATCATTATTGTAGAGTTGCACATTAATTTAGGCATAAACTAAAATACAAATGATTAAGATAAAAATAATCCCAACACAAGAAAATTGAACAATACATGAATTCTTTCAATACAATTGTTTATAGCTTTGGATGGGTATGTATGCTCTCTTCACCTTTATTTTCATAACTATAAGGACAATAAGCAGATGTAGATACCAGTGAATGCACTTTGTATATCATATATATTCAGAGAAAAAAAATCTTTCTATTTCAGGGTTAAATTGAAATCTCACAGTAACAAGTGTGCAATGGGTAACTTTCAAAGTCAATAATTACATTCATTACAAAATATTAACTAAAACTCCCTGAAATGAACACCAATATGGTCATAGTATGGCATATATTTAGGTGCAGATGCTTTATTATTTTTTTAAAGAGTGAAAATGGAACAGATGAGGAGGTAGAGTGAAGGGACAGTCAACATGGTGAAAAATTGAGAGAAAGGAAAGAAGTTGACTTCAAGAAGAAATAAATACTATTTGCAAAGCTCTGCTAGATGACATGACATATTACAAGCAACTGGAAAATCAGTTTAAGTCATAGTGAAGCCTTCCACTACCTCTTTATCTGTTTTCTATTATTTAAATTTTTAATTTCTCCTTTCTGTAACTTGAAATGTCTACAGCTTAGTCTATAAATTCTATTTTGTAACTCTGTACAGACAGAAGTTAACTGGTGGAGAGCTGATATTAATCCAAATGTTTCTTGTCCACAGAGAGGCAAGTACCTTTTGTCAAGTGAAGATGCAATTATTATGGTGCAGATATTGACTATTTTTTGTATCTGTCAGCATATTCAATCTCATATTTCTGGCTGTCTATTTGTGTCTGCTCTTCAGATGATCCTTTGAACCAGTTTTACATTTAATGGTTAATTAATGGCTATATAAAATAATACCAGAAGGCTGGCGATTCAAACCCACCAGCCATTCCTCGGAAGGAAGGGTGGGCAATCCTACTTCCATAGTGATACTGCCTCGGAAACCCAAGGAGGGGTCGCTATGAGTCAGGGCCGACTCGACGGCAAATAACAACAACAACAACAATATAAAATAATAGGAGCTCTGGTAGCATAGTGGCTAAAAGCACTTGACTGCTAACCAGAAGGCTGGTAGTTCAAACCCACCAGCCACTCCTCGAAAGGAAGGTTGGGCAATCCTACTTCCATAGTGATACTGCCTCGGAAACCCAAGGAGGGGTCGCTATGAGTCAGGGCCACTCGACGGCACATAACAACAACAACAAGAAGGAGCTCTGGTAGCATAGTGGCTAAAGCACTTGACTGCTAACCAGAAGGCTGGCGGTTCAAACCCACCAGCCACTCCTCGGAAGGAAGGTTGGGCAATCCTACTTCCGTAGTGATACTGCCTCGGAAACCCAAGGAGGGGTCGCTATGAGTCGAGGCCGACTCGACGGCACATAACAACAACAACATATAAAATAATAGAGCCATTATTTATCCTTTAATATAAAAAAAGGAGCTCTGGTAGCATAGTGGCTAAGGCACTTGACTGCTAACCAGAAGGCTGGCAGTTCAAACCCACCAGCCACTCCTCAGAAGGAAGGTTGGGCAATCCTACTTCCGTAGTGATACTGCCTCGGAAACCCAAGGAGGGGTCGCTATGAGTTGAGGCCGACTCGACGGCACATAACAACAACAACAAGGCATACAGGAGCATTACATCCACTCTTTCATTCACCAAAGATCTCAGTGATGCCTGCTATGTGTCAGGGTACACACAGAAAATGTGACAAATGTACTAAGGTACAATGATGAACAAGAATAAGTAGAGCAGGACCACTTGCCCTCATGGAGAATACATCCTTGTGAAACAAACATGAATTAAATTGACTAATCCTGTGATTAAACATAAAATTTTGAAAAGTTGTACTGAAGGATGGTTGATATGAAAGTGTTGAAAAGGAGGAATTTGGCCTAATTACGGAGGACAAGACAGTCATGGCTTCAGATCCCTGAAAAATGTCTGAGCTGAGCTCTGAAATGTTAGTAGGTGTTAAGAAGATAATGAGAAGTGGTCTTCTGCAAAGGGCCCGTGGTAATAAGATCAGAGCAAATACAAAGGATCAGAGGACAACTATCAGTACACTGTAAATTAGACTCCTCTGTTTGTGCACAGGGCTCTTAAAGGTGCCCAGTAATCTTGCAGTAACCATTCTGATCACTAGATGGCAGACATAAACTAAGCAGGCAAATGCTGGGTAAACTTAAAAGGGCCTGAAGAGGTGGGGAAGATGGTAAGGAGCTCTAGTGGGAATGGGTGGGAAATGAGGACTAGGGGTGGAGGGTGCAGGGCTGGCAGGGGTTAGATTTTGAACTTGGCAATCCCAGTTAATGGAGATCAACAGAAAGCAATATGATCTTTCTTCCTTTTCTCTTTTTTTTTTTTACTTCACCGTATATTTATTGAGAAACTTCTGAAAGCTGTTACTACTACACACTACCTGAAAGTAAGGCAGAGCCACAGCCCTCCTCCTTTTTTTCTTTCAGTTTTTAAGCCTTTGTTCATTTCACAAATATCCATTAAGCTCCTATTACATGCATGCTACTGTCTTCCACACTGTAAGGCATACAAAAGAAAAGAAAAAGATGGCCCTTCTTCATAAGACACTTAAAACCTAAATGTGCAATTTAAGGTAAAAATGCCAAGACACCAAAAGTTTAACAAAAAGAAAAACTTATTCTTCCTTATTGAACACAGGCTTTCTGATCATAGATGAAAACTTATGCAAATGACCATTACTAATCATCCAAATTCATGTCAAATTGTAATATTAACCAATAATGAAGCAGGTTCAGTCAGCAGGGTAATAGTATCAATAACATAGAATTACAACTATATACTCCTAATTATTGGTAAATTGTGAGAATAAGTAAAAGGTACAGAAGTTTCTAAAGTGTAAAGACCTGGTATAGCTACATCAAAATCAAAACCAACCCTTTGCTGATTTTGACTCATAGAGACCCTATAGAACAGAGGAGAACTGTCCCATATGGTTTCCACGGCTGTAAATCTTTATGGAAGCAGACTTGCCACAGCTTTCTCATGGAGCAGCTGGTGGGTTCAAACCACCAACCTTCTGGTTAGCAGCTGATCACTTAACCACTGTGCCACCAAGGCTCCTCACAGCGACTTCAACACTGGCCATTTCACAAGTTACCAGTGTCTGCACAGGTTAGTGCAAATAATTATAGGACTTGCATCTCTCTTGAGAACCAGTACTGCACAGCATAAGGACATGCTTTTGATGCACTGAAAAAAAAAAAAAAAAAGGCAAGCATAGCTCTACATTATGCAATAAAAATAATTAAAAATGAACAGGGGACCTGATGTCACATATCCTCAATTGGACTAGGTTCTAAACACCTAAAATTGTAAAATAAAATTTGTTTCCATGGCAAATGTAAAATGCAAAGTATACAGAAAATACATGTAAAAATTCAAGAAGAGAGTACTTATATACCAGGGGATGCTTGTTTAGAATATGTAGAATTACTAAATTAATGCAAAGGAAAGGCTATCACTGTAGAATAAATTTCATTAGAAAAATATACTACTAGAGAAGCTGAAACTATTGAATGAAATAAAATGAATGGACTGGTAAAGAAGAGATGGAAGAGGATTTCATATGAAAGAAAAACTATAAGCAAACATAATTAATACATAATGACAGAGGTAAGAGCGTTCAAATTACAAAACTACATGTTTGGACAGATTTTAAGAAATCAGATACAAGAAGCGAGATAAATTCCTTTCTTTTCACTATAATGGTTTTCTGAAGTTACATAAGAAAGAAGAAAGATTGGAAATCATCATGCACAAGGAGCCTGTTAATCGTGCAGCTACCCTTTCGATCACTAGATGGCAGGCATATACTAATAAGGGAAAAGGCTGGGTATGCTTGAATTCACAGGGGATTTTTAAGGGGGTGAAGGGTAAAATAAGGAATACAGGCTGATGAATGGGAAAATATAATTTTTTAGAATCCATAAAATAAATACACTTTTAATATATGAATTTTTTAAAAGTACAGTGTGTGCTTCTGTCCCCATTTTAGAGTTGAGCCACCTGAGGTCCAGAAGTATACCTTGCCTACCAAAAGGCTACAGCAAACTCTTGATTGAGCTTACCCATTTTGCAGCCAAAGAGATACATACTTGCATGGAGTAACATGACAATAAATTAAATAAACTATTATATAGAGTTGCAATGGCAACATCTTATAAATACACAAGTTTATAATTTGAGAAGAGCTTAAAAAAACACATGTTGAAATCATTTGGAAAACAAAAAAAAGGGGACCAAGTTTGCTGGTCTGATAGAGCCTGGTGGAACCACTGAGACTATGATCTCTAGCTGCCCTTCAGGTCTGGAATATAACCCACACCTGTGGCTTCGAGCCGAACAAGAGACAGGCATATGAGTTGACTATGTAACTGAGGTGGATACACTCCTTGAAGAGAACAATCATGGGAGAAAGAAGGGCTGTTTATGCCTGGGAAGATAGTTCAGGTGGCAGGAGTGCACGGAGGAATGGACTCAGGGAAGAGGTGACTGTCGGGAGGAAATGGGAAGGGAGCTATTGCATTGGGGTAAATTGTAGTCAATGTCATGAGATAACATGTGTGTGTGTGTGTGTGTGTGTGTGTGTGAACTGCTGTATTGAAAGTGAATTTGCTCTGTAAACTTCCACCCAAATCACAATAATAATAATAAAAAAACCATGTTGTACTTCTTATTCATGGTGACTGAAGTACAGAGTTAAATGACTTCTCCATGGTCAATTAACCTCAGTGCATTAGATTTTATATTCTGTACCTTATTTTATTTAAATACTCACTTTTCCACAACTTATGGTGAACATTTTCCCTAATTTATACTTTAGGGAGCCAAAAGCTTAACAAAGTAAAGTGACTTGGGCAAGATTAGACAATTAGTAAATGACAGAGCTGACACTTCTATCCAGGTGCTCCAACTCCATGAACAGAGCTCATTTTATTATAACTAAGCTAGAGAAGTCAGCCCTCATAGACCTGGGAGAAATAAATATCCAAGAATTAGCCTGAGAAAGATTTCCTAGAAATGGTAAATTTTAACCTGGTTTTTAAAGCGTGTGATCATGGAACGACAGTGAGTGCTAAGCTGCAGATTGGTGAAATGGCAGGGTGAAAAGGCAAGAGACTTAAACACTTTGCCAGAGACACTGAAATCAAATTTTCCTGTCAAGGCAAAATCAAAAGGATTAACAAGATATTTATTTGGTGAAGTCTGATGAATTTAGGTGATGAAGAGCTGCTATTATCAGGCTAAGGAAACTGAATTTATAAAAGCATCAAAATTGTATTCTTGAGCAGGGGAGTGTGCGCTGGTGACACCAGGGCAGCAGGGAAGACTTTGCAGTGGGCCAGATACATCCAAGACCCTTCACGAATTAAGTCCAGTGATTTCTTTGTCAGCTTTATTCACTTTATTTTCTACCACTCAGCTGTCACTTGATATATGATTCCCTTGTAAATATGGTGCTAATTGTAAGTACACTCCTATCTTACTGAGACCTTGAAACCAAGAAATACATCTTTCGATTCATTTTCTTCTAAGTCCTGTTATGTGCCGTCAAGTTGGACCCGACTCATAGCTACCCCTCCTTTTAGGGGGGAAAAAAATAAACTAGACAATCTAAAAAAAGAATCATACTTTTAATTGAGCCTATCAGAGAACTGAGTTGCAAGGCAACCAAGTGAACTGAATTCCCTAGAGTTATAAGCCCTTCCGAGGAGAGAGATAGGATATAGGATCTCTTTCACCCCATGGCAAAGCACATGGAAAGAGGTAGCCACTATATAAGCAGGTAAGAAATCTGCCAATATTTTAATGAAGTCTTAAGGTCAAGTGTAGGGTAATGTGCCAGTTTGGAATAGCTGGAACTCGACTCTCAGACACAAGGGGAGCTTGTCCTCACTTGTGTGCTCTTTTCCACAGATAAAACCTAGATTTTCATTTACTGTATCAGGTGACCTCACCATCTGGTGCTCATGGGAAAGACTGGGGGTAGGGCAGGAGACTGAAAATAGCTCCCCTTGGGGGTGGAGGCCAGCAGGAGGTGACAAGCTGCCACAAGGAGACAGGCACAAAGCCCTACTTACTTTTTAGAACGCTGATTCATATGAAACAAAAGCTAGCAGAGGGTCAGCAAACACTCTCTAGCAAAACTACTGAAAGAGAGGTAGAAGCAAAATCCATCTGCTTCTGAGCTAATAGGAAAATTTCCTGCCACCAAAAATATATAGGCAAAGGTCCCCTGGTGCTGGGAGGGAAGTGGAAACAAAAACTCTCTGCCCCAGAGGTGGGTCAGAAAACGCTCTGGGGCACAGGACTCTAAGGGCTACCAAGCCCAGGTGTACTACTGCTGGAGGAGGGGCAGGAAACCCTCACCTGCCAAAGACCAACAGATACAAGGCAGTGTGGCTGCCAAGGGAAGGAAGGAGGGAGATGCTGAGGGCCCCGTAGCTGAGGCACAGGTGTGCAGGGCCTGCCAATGATCAAAGCTGAACCAGAACAGAAAACTGGCAAGGCTAGCAGGAGGTGCAAAAGCACTGAGAGACATTGAGGAACTGCCTGCTGAGAGCCAAGGGTGAAGCAAGGAAACTGCAGAAAACCTTCCAGTAGCCCTGGTTCCACTCTGAGCACAAGGTAATAACAGTCTACTGCAGGAGGAATTTGAATCCTGTGGCACACTAAAGGTAATGGTAACAACAAAACCCCAAACCAGTTCAACTCCTGAACAGACTGACTCACTCACTCACACTAACAGCATTGCCAAAGAGTCCTACCCTTTTCTGCATGCCAGTATTATTTACTCCACTCTCTACCGCTCTTCAACATATGATGTACCCAACATTCAATTAAGAATTACAAGACATCCATGTTATAGCATGGGCGGTCTATGTAGAAATTGTTGAATTGGTTTATGTTTTGTGGTATATATACAACAACAATAACAAATATAAAATAAATTACAAAAGGGAATCACAAGACAGACAAAAGAAAAAGATGAACAACATGCATGAATAGATGGGAATTTTCAGCAGAGACATGGACTCTATAAAATAAGAGTCAAATGGAAATGCTAGAAATAAAATACATAAGTGAATAATTTCTTTGATTTGTTCATTAGCAGACTGAGGAAAGAGTCAGTGAATTTCAAGGCAGGTCAGTAAAAATTATCCAAACTTAAATACACACGCACACAAAGAGAGCAGAAAATAACAAAATAGAAGGGACCATCCAAGCTGTGGGATACTATCATCAACCAGTCTAAATCATTCTCCTCCTTACACATAGCAGGCATTCAATACATTTTTGTGGTGGTTCCTGTTGTAGTTGATATGTTGAATCACATATTCCCTAAGGCTTCTGACTGCTAACCAGAAGGTTGGTGGTTCAAACCCACCAGCTGCTCCTCAAAAGGAAGACTGGGCAACCTACTTCCATAGTGATACTGCCTCAGAAACCCAAGGAGGGGTGGTTATGTGTCTGATCCACCTCGACAGCAGTGAGTTTGGTTTTGAGTTTAATATTCATTGAAGGATCTCTGGTGGCATAGTGCCTAAGGCATGTGATTGTTAACCAGAAGGTTGCCAGTTCAAAACCACCAGCCACTCTGTGAAAGGAAGATTGGGCAATCTATTTCCATAAAGTTTTACTGCCTCAGAAATCTAAGGGGGGTTGCTATGAGTTGGAATTGACTTGATGGCAGTGAAGTGTGTTTTTTTTTTTTTTTTTAATATTTATTGAACTTCTAGTCAGTGTTGGAAAAACATATCCCATCACTGTAATAACTCTAATCTTCACAATGATTCTATGGAGATAACATTACTGTAATCATTTAATAGGTATTAAGGTTAAGAGGCTTAGAAAGGTAAAGCAAGTTGCTTAAGTTCACATATATGCCAGTGGCAGAACTAGTGTTCTGGTCCAGGTTAGTTATACTCCAAAGCCTAAGATCTTAACACTCCTACTCTATTAAGTGATGAGGGTGATGGTTAAGAAGTAAAAAGAATGAATGACTCTAAAGGTCAATAAAAGAAAGTCTTTCTGGATTTGTAATTAATAGGCCTTAGTAGTTTAAGAGGAGGTAAGTGATCTTGAAAGCTATCAGCCAGCAGGTCTAACACAGTAAGTGATCAGAGGAGATACAAGACTGAGCACATAGCAGATATTCAGGTAGCTTTTGTTGAATTGAATTAGATAGAATCACCATTCCGTTTGATCCACATTGCACCACTAGTTGCATTAATAGAGATTTATTTTAATTAATATTAAGTTGAGATCTGTTCTAGCATTTGAAGAAATTCTCACATTAAATGTTGGAAAGAAAATATTAGAAATGTTGAAGAAACTTTATGTGGCCATTGAAAAGCAGCTGTCTCTTGTGCGCCGAGTTCATTCTAACACTACTAATCTAAGTGTGGGCTTAAGCAATCATGACAGCCATTAGATACATAAAAGCCATTTAAATGCACAAATGTTTGGGATCCCACATTCCCACAATGGATTTCCCAATAGATATTTACACCAGCCCCAGAAGATCACATGTTCTGAGAAACCATGGGAAAGTTCGGTCAATTTGAAGTCTCTGCCTTCTGAATTTCATTGAATGCAAAGGTGTTTCAAATGAACAGCAGGTTCACCTCTGAGTAATGCAAATGAAGGTAAAGAGCCCACAACTGATCCCTTTACAAAGCCCTTTAGCTGAGCATAGATTATGAAGCTCATTTTAGCAAAATATTGTATCAAACTCACCCCAGAAACATAGTACTTTTAAATTCATTTCTTCATTGATGATAGCAGACTCTATTATATAAAATGACAACAGTCTACCAGGCTTTCTAAATGACTGTCTCTTACTGAAGTCTGTTAACAGGTGGAAAAGAGACATGTGTTCACAGAAGGTCTCATTTTTCACTTGTGTTTATAGCATTATTGTTGTGAACTGATTAATATTTTTAAGCCAATTTTTAAGAACTGTTCATGTGCCAAGTAATTACATTAACTGTAAATATTCAAAATACATTGTTGTATTTTTTTTTCTGGTCTTTAATATTTGAAAATGCATATTTTACCAAAGCTTCACAGTAATTTTTCAGGACAGAGGATAGTGATCGGTGCAAATACAAGAAGTTTAATAAGGCTATGAAATAATATTCTCATAGCTAAATAAATAAATAAACTTTTGATAAATGGCAAGCTATTTAAATTTCACCTTTGCTGACAGGGTTTCAATATTTCAACATTTAAAGAGGTTTCTTAATATAAAATGAATCAACTGTATTTTAAGGAAAAGATAGAATTTGGTTCCCTTTAATAACTGACATGAAGAAAACTTTTCTAGTTGAGATAAACAAAAAGTCAGGATCAAAGAGCAGAACTGTATTATTTTCAATCACCTTAATAAATTATGTTTGGACAAAGAATATAACCAAAGTACATAAATTTTTCATTTGCAAAATAATTACAGCTAGACTTTATTTCTCAGATTTACTAAATCAATATATGAAGCACATAAATGTATGTATTTGTGCGTATATGTATACATGCACAGATAAGTACAGTCACAAAATGGTTTCTGTGTTAGATGTAGCCAAGATCCTTAATACAAATGGCAATTATATTTTAGTTTCTAAATAAATTATACTAGTTTTCAAAAGCATTGTCTTATGAGTGTTAAAGATACTGATAAAAGCAAAGAAGGAATTAACTGTGAAATGACCAGTATCACACCCAAATGTTAGAAAAGCCATAAGGAGCTTCTTGAGAAGACTGTAAACATAGCAATATAATTTTCTAACTGGTATGTGGGCAGAGGCTGACTTATTAAGATATTTATATATTGTTGTAGTATTTTATGTCTTAGGAAACCTAACAATGTGCAGAATATATAAATCTAGTTCAAATTATAATAGGAGTATATTATATTTCCACAGTTATAAATCTATTGACATTTCTGGCAATTTCTCCCCTAGGGGACACTAACAGGTAGTGGCATTAACCCTTACAAAGAAAAGACTGGTTTTTCCTTTCATAAACACTACCATTGATCTCTGACCAACTTGACAAGCATTTTACACACTAAATAGAAAGAAAATGGTCGTTTCTTTTTCTGATGGTGCCTGGGAGAAAGTAAGACTTTGTCTATAAAAACTAGGTACTCTGGGAATAGAGAGCCATTGTTAATTTCATCAAAAGCACTTACAGTAATTAAAAAGGTTAATGGGGGGATAAAAAACCTCACAAAGTTAAACAGGACAGACAATAGTGAGGAAAAGTATTAGTGACATGATTGTTGATGTAAAGACTAGAAACGGTAATGTTCATTAAATTTACCAAATGGAAATAATGAGCACATTTATTTTTGTTTCAAGATTTTGTAATAAATGGCATAGCCATTTGTGGCAATAAATCTGAAAAGTAAAATTCTTGTTAAATAGGTACATGTCAACTTAAAAATATCTCATATTATATACTAAAATGTGCATACTAAAAATGTACATGTAAGGTTATCGTCCATTATGTCTTTTTAATATACTAGTGTTTTTTGTTTGTTTCTTGTTTTTTTGTGGTATTATTCAACAGAGCATTTTTAGCCACAGTTACTGAAAGGAAGACTTTGTTTTGAATCATTTCTTTGACAGATTAATGTTCTGGGACAATTGTATGACAGTATAAATGCCTCAATGTATATTCCATTGTATTTCTAAGAAAGATTACCTTGAAAGGTCCTATAAATTTTGTTTTGTGTATCTTTTGATGGAAAGTATTACAAAATTTCCACTAGAGGTCACTCTTGCAACCCACATTGTAGTTTTTGAGTTTTCTAATCCTCACAGATTTAACTATAATAAAATTTGACATGTTGGAAATTAATAAGATTATTTCTACAGAAAAACAGTAGAGAATATAACTTGTTTTCAATTTAACAGCATGGCATCCATATTTTTCAAAGTGGACTAAAAATAGCAATTTTATAATTATTGACATTACTTTAAATTGTTGTTGTTGTTATTTGACATCGAGTTGGCCCCGACTCATAGCGACCCTTCCTTGGGTTTCCGAGGCAGTATCACTACGGAAGTAGGATTGCCCAACCTTCCTTCCGAGGAGTGGCTGGTGGGTTTGAACTGCCAGCCTTCTGGTTAGCAGTCAAGTGCCTTAGGCACTATGCTACCAATATACCCTATATAAAAGTGACCTTGGGATGAAGACTTCTAAAATATGTTTATACTTATGCAATATTTTTATATAGACATCTGATAATAGGAAAATATTGATTTAATTTATTTCAAAAGAATTTTTCCATTAGAAGCCTTCTAACAGATTTATCACTTAAATCCAACATTTTAGCTTGGTTATAATTGTTGTTGTTGTTATTTGCCGTCGAGTCGGCCCTGACTCATAGCGACCCCTCCTTGGGTTTCCGAGGCAGTATCACTACGGAAGTAGGATTGCCCAACCTTCCTTCCGAGGAGTGGCTGGTGGATTTGAACCGCCAGCCTTCTGGTTAGCAGTCAAGTAGTGTTCTCAATATTGAGCCAAACTGAACAAAGTGCTAAAAATATAACATTTTAAAAATTATGATTTGGTTAAACTTTTTATTATTTTGCAAAATTTATATTCAGTATAATTTCCAATTATCAGGGCCTCCTCCACCCCGTATATACACATACATTTTGCCCCCTCAGGCCACAATTATCTTTCTCACCTTGTAATTTACAATCACTTTTTCTTGGACAGGAGAAGCAAGTGGCTACGCTCACTAAAAACAATGACTCTAACATTTCTTTCCTGTCCAACAGAACAAAGCCATTCAGTGGACTGTGTTTTTCCAATGATTCTAATAAATGTGCCATTTTCTGAATCAACTATCACCTGAGCAAGAAACACTATCTTTAATAGTATTCCTTTTATTCCCAGAATCCACCGAATCCCTACAAAGAAAAGTGTGTCATAAACACAGTACTATAAACCACACCCTACAAGCACATTTTGAGTAGTCCATCATTCATTATACTGGGGACGAATGTAATTTACACAGTTTTTATCTTTACTTATAAATTTCATAAAAAACTTAATTTTGTTAGCAACATTTTAAAATATGAGATTTATTATCTGTAAGACATAAACCATCCGACTGCTCATATTTTTCTCAAAGACACAAACGTATTGGGATTTCTCTAAATTCCCATTCACCCAAAGCCTGGCTTTGAAATGCCTGACTTGCAAGTCTCTGTGTGCCAAAAGATGCATATAATTTCTGAGTATACTCTTGAAAGATGAAAGTACATTACTCATCAATTATAAAATGAGCTCATAGCTGTTGTGCTATGTTCCACAAAGTCATTAGGATGATTTATAAACCACTAAATACAAAAGGACTCAAACACATAGCTAAGTTTTATTTTAAGTGTTCATATCACCTTGTACAGTGGATGAAAAAGAAAATCACATGGATCATATTTTATGGTGAAAACATCTTCTTTGTGCATTCAAAATATAACTATTCATTCATCTCTCAAACTACTAGTCTGTGTGGAAATATATTTTTTAAAAAATAGAGTAAGTGACCACTAGTTAACAGTACTTAGTCTGATTAATAGCAATTATGACTCTCAAACATCTTTCTATTTGCAAACAGTGTATTTATTTGGGTTAAAGTCTTGACTAGATTCCAAGTAGGGTACTTATCAACAGGCACACTGCTATATATCATTTTGTAAATGGAAAAATAACTTCCATTCATATTTTCTCATACTGCTTTTGCATAATTAATTGGATAGTTTGAAAATCTGAGTGGACTGCTATTTGTTCCAGACATGAAATAGTTAAGAGAGATATGTGTGCCAAGATTTTAATAGGGCTTAACAATAAAAAGCTTCAATCCTCCAATTCCACTAGATGTTGTTGCGGTGGTTTTGCCTTGCTTAGGGCCATCCATCTGTTAATGTCGACTTGCGGTACAGCTAAGCCCTCTTGCTTGTTCACTAGTCTAGGTGATGTGTTTGGGAGTGTGTGTGTTTGTGTGTGTGTTGCATGTAGACAGATACATACACATTATAATTGCTTAGACTACACCAAGAATGGTTAATTTTATTAAAGATGGAACATCTTAGATTTATATAAATTTTGCATATTATTTAAAGGAATTCCTTATTCTTAAAAAAGAAAATTCCAAAAATTCTTCCAAAAACAAATATACAAATTTTTAAAGGTAAATACATTAAAACATAATTTCAATGACAGACTTAATGATCTAAACAGTAACTATTAAGTCTTCAGTATTCTGTTCTAAAATACAATTGATGAAAGAAGAAAGTACACAGTCCGGGTTAAAACTGTTCTGCACCATGACCAGTGGCAGTATTCTCACTGGACTCACTGGCCCTGTTTTCAATAAAACCAGCAGAGGATCCTTTCCCTGGAGTCCTGTTAGGCTGGGGCTGCTGTTGGAACTGTCATCTTCACACAAAAGGGAAAAGGGCTGGGTTTTACAAATGTGAAGCCTAATTGGGAGATCTTCGTGGCTGTACCCTTGACATTTATTTAAGCCTCATCAACAAAATGGGAAATAACCATACTAATTAACGGCCCAGCACACAAATTACTATTTGTGAAGGGTGGATTGTAGATTCACAATCTATCCCCAAAAATAAGTTAAGTTACATAACACAGGTCTAAAACAAGAGATCTTTGTTATACTGTACAGTTTCTAAATTATAAAACTTCACTTTTTTTTAACTTTAAAATATATTCTTGAAATATATTCTACTATAATCTCATGTTTTGAGAAACAAAATACTCTTTCACTGATAAGCCTAGCAATGCAGAGAAGTTCTTTATATACTGAGATCAGGCTTCTCAAATATGTATCTACAGAGCTAGGACTGGCAGGAGTCAAGTCCACATTCCTTATCTAGATCATTTTATTGACAATAAAACGATGTGGCTTAGGGCTTATTAGTCATAGGATTTTTCGGTACAATAAGCTATGTATATTTTTTGCAAACTACATACTGGAATCTAAATCCATTCACACCTGGAATGAAGAGAGATAATTTTAGGGGTCCCATTACTTCAGTGATTAGAAGTTCATTAGTTACTCTGGGTTGTTGTTGTTATGTGCCCTCGAGTCGGACCCGACTCACAGCGACCCCTCCTTGGGTTTCCGAGGCAGTGTCACTACAGAAGTAGATTGCCCCATCTTCTTTCCGAGGAGTGGGTGGTAGGTTTGAACCACCAGCCTTCTGGTTAGCAGTCAAGTGCCTTAGGCACTATGCTACCAGAGCTCCCAGTTGCTCTAGGTAGCAGCTACCAAAAGAAAACATCAGATGGTGTCATTGTTATAAAAGATCTGAAGTTTAATATATGTGTATATTTATATATGAATATCTACCAATAGTTGAGTGTCTATTATGTGGAAGATATTATACATGCATTATCTGTAATGCCTACAGCAACCCAGGAAAATGACATGTATTGTTATTATCATTTTGCAAATGCAAAAAGCAAGGGTCAAGGGTACTACGTTCTGCTCAATGCTAAATATTAGTACATTTTTTCAAAATTAAGATCTGTCTAGTTCTAAATGCCACACCTTTGTCTTTAACTGCCCTCTTCTATAAGCACTCCATCCTACAGAAAGGGACCCTAAGATAGTGGTCAAATATTTACAGTTCTAGAATCAATTTGTCTGCTTTTGAATCCCTATTCTGTTTATTGATTACCTGCAGAACTTTGCACATTTTTAAATCTGTTTGTCCCTCTATTTTAATACCTGAAAAATAGGGATAATAATGCCTACTCTGAATGGACTGTTTAGAGTTTTACATGAATAATATGCTACAAACAAATACATACAGACAGCTTCACTGTTACCAAGGAACTTGGTCCTCCCTTCTTCCCTATGTTTTCCAAGGCTGCTCTTCCAAAACCAAACTCACTGCTGTTGAGTCAACTGTGACTCATAGTGACCCCTCCTTGGGTTTCTGAAGTGGTATCTCTATGGAAGTAGATTGACCAACCTTCCTTCCGAGGAGTGGCTGGTGGATTTGAACCACCAGCCTTCTGGTTAGCAGTCAGCCTTAGGCACTACACCACCAGAGCTCTCTAAGGCTGCTCATAGTGGACTTTTACATGATTTCAACTTCATAAAAATTGAAGTTGAGAAAATAGTAGTAAGAACATTAAAATTATCTGAATCACCAAATCTTATAGGCCTGTACAGAATATTGCTTTAGGTAATGAAATTCACCAGATGGCAAATCTTTAAAAGAATGTGGTTATTTTAAGACGGACACCAGAGCAAAGCTCCTTTTGAGACATTAATGAGAAGCTGGTTTAAAGCAATGTCACTCTTTTAGCTTAGTGAGCTTTACAGAAAGAAGAAAAGCGTGTATTCTAAGTTTATTTCCACTTCTAGCCTGTTTTTTTTTGTTTGTTTGTTTTTGTTTGTTTTGTTTTTTATTAAAGTGGCACAACTCTCTTGTGCCACCAATCATGGTCATGACCGTTGCTCTCTACCATATGAAATAAACACCATGACAGTGATTCAGCAGATTCATCAGCCTCTGTACTGGGTGCATGCTGACAATTTCCCTCACTGGGAGTAAAATAAAATAAAGTAGCACAACTCTCTTGTGAGTGCTGACAATACCTCGGAAGCTGTCTGTCTTCTAGAGGGTAATTAACGAAACTTGAACATCTCAAAAGAAAAAAAAAAAAAAAAATGCACAGAAGAGACCAAATAAAGAAAATAAAACTTGTATCTCATGAAACAGAGACAGACCCTTGCCTCTATTAGGTGCATCCATAAACTGTGAGCTCTCAGACATTATTTGTGAAACTACAGTATCGACCCTCACTCCTATTTCTCAGAATTTTGTACACCTCCTGAGCAACTGTTTCTTTTTCTAATCTTGCATTAGGAATCATACACCTGTGTTTCTCTTCATTTGGGTTACTAAGCAAAAGAATGCACTTTCTTATTATACTTATGTTCTCTCTGTCCTAAATTTTATCTAATTTAAATGAATTTTAATCTTTATTCTATTACATTTTTCAAGATGTCAAATTATTTTGGGAAATAGATGGACTATATTAGTGTCTCTGACATATTTACTGATATCCAGATCCTGCCTCCAACCACACATAACTTATTTATTTAGTTGAAAGCCCAGATATTTTTCTTATTATTATTATTACAATTGCAGCATTGAGGATAAGAATACTCAGTGATGAGGTAATTATCATAAATCAATATGTTCAGGACTCTAGCTTCAGCTTTCTGTATTTTCTACAACACACTGAGATCATATTTTGGTTAAAATGAATGGCAGTAGATTATTTCCAAAATGTGAACCAAGCTAGTTTCTGCAACATCAGGCCAGAAGAAAACGCTGCTCCCTCTTGACTTCCATACCCCAAATACAAAGGTAAATTATCCTGCAATCCATTCTAAGTGGCTGACCTGAAATTTATGAAGCTTCAGATTTGTGATACAAAGATCCAGGCTCCAAGTACTTGAAAAATAGAGACTTCTTTTGTAAAGATGACTTTTTGTCAAATAATATTATAAGGCAATTAGAATCAGCAGACAACGTTTGAGATACTGCCACAACTCTTAATATTCCTTCTCTGAGAACTGCTTCCTCTGCTTACCTACCGGCCTTCTGGTGTCCTTGGTAACACAGTACTCTCTCTTCTTCTTTGGCTAGAGTTAATGGAACCAAAATTAATGATGCATACAAGTGGGCTGATTACATTCCTCCATAAGAAATATGGATTTCTGACTTAGGAATTACAGTCCATCTCTAAGGAGCTCTGGAGATGCAGTGATGAAGGCATTTGACTGCTAACCAAAAGGTTGGCAGTTCAAACCCACCAGCCACTCTGCAGAAGATTCACTACCCTGGAAACCCAATGGGAGTCGCTATGAGTCTGAATTGACTCAATGGAAAGCTCTGGGTCATGGTCAAGGGAAACAGAAAAATCTAGTGTACAGAATGCACAATGAGCAGACATGCAGAGAAAAGAGGCCTGGAGTAAACAAACACCATGAACTGACATTCAGAAACTAAAAAGTAAATAATCACTAGCACGTGGTTAGTGGAATAGATACTACTTTTAAGAGCTAGCTGGATAAGTGAGGAAAACAACTAAGAAACTCGGGAACACAGGAATAATGAAAAAAATCTTGGAGTCTTTGGATGTATCTTGGGAGCAAAAGAGATCTGGGATGAAGAATTATTTTCTGCAAACAGGTATTGGGGGCCCAAGAGGTAGCAATCTTCCTTTCACTGTTAGTGAGTCTTTTCAACAAAAGTTTCCTCAACAAAGAAGATTTAATGTTGAATGAGATGTATTTTTTCTTCTAAACAAGAGAAGGAAGATTATTTCCGATGGTGAAAATCCTTTGCATAAGAGCAAACATTGCAATATCATGGTTCAATTTTCAACTTGATTAACTTATGGTAAATTCAGCCTATCTCTATCTCTTGTAGTTACACTTACATATTATAAATTTCTTCTCCCTCTCCTTTCTGGATTTTGGATTCAGGAATTGTAGTCCATTGCTAGTGGCTGCTTGAACTGAAGGCCTGCAAGCTCTATAGCAGAAACATAAAAGAGCAGAGACAGCCAGTGTCCAGAGTGTACAATAAACAGACACGTAGAGAGAAGAACAGGCCAGGTGCCATTGAAAGAGAAAGAGAGAGAGAGAGAGAGAAGCAGGCAGGCAGGCAGCTCATTTTCTAGTTCCACTCTCACCTGAGGCCTAAGAATATTCTTGTACTTGGAGTTCCTAAGATAAGAAATCCATGTATCTTATAATAAATGTCCCCATTTTGTTTTAATTTATTTGTGTATTTGTTAACACTATGAAATTAAAGAAATAATTCTTTAATTATTGTGATGACAATTTCAATTTGAATATGCCATGCTATGCATTTATAAATAAGTTTTAACTAGTACAGGTCACTGTCAAGTTCATTCTGACTCATGGTAGTCACAGGTGTGTCAGAATAGAACTGTGTGCCATAGAGTGTTTAATGGCTGATTTTTTGGAAGTACATCAGCAGGCATTTCTTCCATGATGCCTCTGGGCAGACTTGAGCTTCCAACCTTTTGGTTAGTTGGCAAGCACATAAACCATTTGTACCACCGGGGACTTACAAATAAGCTGCTAGCCACAAATTGGCTATCATTTCAGAGCACTGTAACATTTAGCTCAAATAAATAAAATTACTATTAAAGAAAGCATGGATTCTGGTATCCTGGGGTAAAAACATGGGTGGAAAGTAGCAGGGAAACAACTGCAGAATCAAAACTTTAGTTCTTTGATAAAAATACACATGAAATCGATAAACTGAACAATCAAACTTTGACTATAGAAAAAAATACAAGCTAAACATTAAATTAGAATAAATATTGAGGCATAAAAGGGAGCTCTGGTGTCATAGTACCTAAGGTACTTGACTGCTAACCAGAAGGTTGGCAGTTCAAATCCATCAGCCTCTCCTCAGAAGAAAGATGGAGCAATCTACTTCCATAGTGATACTGCCTCAGAAACCCAAGAAGGGGTCACTATGAGTCAGAGATGACTCGGTGGCACATAACAACAACAACAACAGATCATAAAAGATTATAGAGATATGAATGCTTTAAAAAATTGGCTGTTAAGCCAGCTACCCAGAGCGACCGAGTAGTTGATCCTACGGGCTTGGGACCATAGTCGCAGGGGACATCAAGCTCAATTGGCATAACATACTATACAAAACATTGTTCCA
>NW_006921662.1:1980585-1999784 GCF_000298275.1 Orycteropus afer afer
AATTTTGGTCAATGACATGAGACAAAGTATATTATGTGAACTGCTGTATGAAAAGTGAATTTATTCTGTAAATCTTCACCCAAATCAAAATAAAATTAAAAAAAAAATTGGCTGTTAAAATACACACAGAGATATTTATAAAATGAGGCACATGTATACAAAGAAACATATATACATATACTGGGTATACATGTTGCCTGAAAATAGGTATTTACCACTTAAACAGTAAAAATTATTATTTAGACACTATAGGCAACTACTTAATAATGCTAAATATGTTGGTTTAACAAATTCCCATATAACAAATAAGAAAAGCATATACAAGTTCTTAATAGAATAATCCCTACTTCTTTTAATTCTTGTTAATGTCAACATATTTGTTATGTCCATCTGAAAACTATAAATGCTAATCAATGACTGTAAATGAATTAATTATATTTTAATAAATTATAGCTCTGAGTGTTTAGAATAAGTATACAATGAATACATGCTATTGTTTCCTAGGTTTTTTTTTATAACCTAATATCTTTTTCTCTCTCAGAACTTACCTCTCTAAGAATTAACAGAAAATAGTCAATAATATATTTTAGAATTAAAGTATCATAAAAATACATTAAACCAAAAAAAACAAACTCACTGCCATTGAGTTGGACCTGACTCACAGTGACCCCTCCTTGGTTTTCCGAGGCGGTATCACTACAGAAGTAGCTTGCCCAGTCTTCCTTCTGAGGAGTGGCTGGTGGGTTTGAACTGCCAGCCTTCTGGTTAGTAGTCAAATGCCTTAGGTACTACACCACCAGAGCTCCACAAAACACATTACATCATGTTATATGAAAGAAAAATTTAGAAATTTAAGTATCAGGAGCTAATGATATCTTCTTCACTTTAAAACTGACATTTATAGAAGGTGCTTTCCAATTTGAATATTGCATTTTAGAGAATCATATGGATAACAAAGATACCATTTTTTTTCCACATAAAAATTTATTCATCATGCTAAATATAATCAAAATTCTCCAATATTAAGGTAGAACACATTAAACAAAAATATTTAGATGTTAATACTTGAGGATAGACAAGCAATTGAACATAATGTGATGGGACAAAAACAGAGAACTCAATAGCAAGACCATCATTAGGTTATAATTTTAAATAAAGATTTTCTAGTTAAGGGTAGCTGCCATAGAAGGTTTCTGCATTCACAGAATAATTATTTTACTGAAGGGCTTCTTTTAGGTCATACAATCAGCATTCACTACCAATATGCTGTTATTAGGCAATTCTAACATATGAAAATATGTTAGACACTTAATATGTGAAAAAAAAACTACTTCCATGAGGGCAGAGATTCTTGGTTTAGTTTTAGGTAGGGTTTTAGTACAGCTTCACGGGCCTTCTTCTCACCACCACCCCCAATTTTTATTGTGATTTGGGTGAAAGTTTACAGAGAAAATTCACTTTCCATACAACAGCTCACATACACTTTGTCTCATGACATTGATTACAATTTACCACAATGCACCAGCTCCCCTCCCACTTCCTCCCCATAGTTTCCACTTCCTTATGTCCTTCCCTCCCATGCACTCCTGCCCCCTGAGCTATTTCCCTGAGCATAAGCAGCCCTTCTGTTCTCCCATAATTCATCTCTCCAAGGAGTGTATCTAGCTAATGTAAATGCTCATATGCCTGTCTTTTGTTTGGCTGGAAGCCACAAGAGTGGCAGACTTGAAGGGCAGCTAGGGACCATAGTCTCAGGAGTTCCATCAGGTGCCATCACACCAGCAAACCTGGTCCCATTTTTTTAAAAATGAGTTTTGTTCTCCCATTCTATCCAGGATCTCCTACATGGATCCCCCTTTGAGTGTTTGACAGTAGTAGCCAGGCACCATCTAGTTCTGGTCTCATAATCATATAGGCTGAGGATTACATGGTGTACCAGCTGCTTGGACTAATTGTTTCCAAGTGTCCTTGGTTTTCTTCACTCTTCTTTGCTCTGGGTCAGGAGAGACTCATCGTTGCATCTAGATGGCTGCCTGCAAGCTTTTAAGATCCCAGTCGCTACTCACTAAAGTAGGATGTGGAACAATGTTTTTTGTGTAGTATGTTATGCCAATAGAGCTTGATGTCCCCTCCAACTATGGTCCCAAGCCCACAGGTCCAAGTACTCGCTCCCTCTGGGTAGCTGGCTGTGGCTAAGAAGTGGCTACAACCTTGTCCCTTGTCAGCTCTACTATATACCTGGGAATTATTAAACATACAAACATACTTTTAGAAACACTGTCTGCCAACCCTATACATGGTCTTGGGCACACTGCCCCCTGCATAGACATACCTAATAGTTCAGCCTGTCTACCCATCTAGCCACCCATATATAAATGTTTGCCTTCACTGACAACACAGTACTGTATGTGCAAAATGGTTCATCTTTGTTGCCTCTACCTCCCACACAACTCTCCATGTCCTCCTCTTCCTCAACACCACCATGTTGATCACTCACATTTGGTATATTGCCCCTCTCTTCATCCAAATCAATATTTGTCTCTACCTATCTAACAGTGTTCCCTCCTCTTCCCTCCCATCCCTGGTAACCAACAAAGAAAATTTCCTTCCATATATAAATCTTCCCTTGACTTTTTACAATAATGAACTAATACAGTATCTGTCCTTTGGTGATTGACTTATTTTACTCAGCATAATGTCCTCCAAGCTCATACACATTATGCAGTGTTTTGCCGATTCTACATTACTCTTTAGGTTTGTATGGTTTTCCACTGTGTGTATGTACCATAGATTGGTTATCCATTCTTCAGTTGGGCACCTAGGTTGTTTCCATCTTTTTGCTATTGTAAATAGGGCTATGGTGAACATGGGTGTACATATATCTGTTCTTGTCCTGGCTCTCACTTATTTAGGATCTATACCTAGTAATGGAATGGGTGGGTCAAATGGTAATTCTAAGTTTTTAAGGAATAGCCATACTGCTTTCCATAGTGGTTGTATCATTTAACAGTCCCACCAGCAGCGTATGAGAGTCCCAATCTCTCTGCATCCTCGCCAGCATTTGTTATTTTCTGTCTTGTTGAACTTTGCTATTAGTGCTGGATCAAGATAGTATCTCATTATTGTTTTGATTTGCATCTTTCTAATGGCTAATGATCGTGAGCATTTTTTCATATGTTTGTTGGCCACCTGAATATCCTCTTTGGTGAAGTGTCTATTCATGTCTTCTGCCTATTTTTAATTAGATTATTTGTCTTTTTGTTGTTGAGGTGCTGGTTTCCTATAAATACTAGAGATAAGTCCCTTGTCAGATATGTCATTGCTGAATATTTTTTTCCTAGTCTATAGGTTCTCTTTTGACTCTTTTGGTTTTCTAGGTATAGGATCATATCATCAGCAAATTGGGATAGTTTGACTTCTTCCTTACCAATCTGGATGCCTTTGATTTCCCTTTCTTGCCTTATTGCCTTGGCTAGGACTTCCAATACAATGCTGAGTAGAAGTGGTGATAGAGGGCATCCTTACCTGGTTCCTGTTCTCAAGGGGAATGGTTTCAGTCTCTTCCATTGAGAATAATGTTGGCTGTTGACTTTGCATATATGCCCTTTATTATGTTGAGGAAATGTCCCTTCTATTCCTATTTTGCTGAGAGTTTTTATCAGGAATGGGTGTTGGATTTTATCAAATGCCTTTTCTGCATCGATTGATATGATCATGTGGTTCTTTTCCTTTATTTACAAGGCAGATGATGTTGATTGTTTTTCTAATGTTGAACCATCCTTGTATACCTGATATGAACCCCACTTGGTCATAATGAATTATTTTTTTGATATGCTGTTGGAGTCTATTGGGTAGAATTTTGTTAAAGATTTTTGCATCTATATTCATGAAGGATATTGGTCTGTAGTTTTCCTTTTTAATGATATTTTTGCCTGGTTTTGGTATCAAGGTTATGTTTGCTTCATAAAATCAATATGGGAAGATTCCATCCTTTTCTATGTTTTGGAATAGTTTGAGTAAGACTGGTATCAGTTGTTTCCTGAATGTTTGGTAGAATTCTCCAGTGAAACTGTCTGGACCAGGACTTTTGTTTCCTTCTTCTCATTCTTAAAGACATGGGGGAGCACTTTTGCTTTATGTCCATCTTACTCCTGCAGTGTCTGGGTGTCCAGGAAAGCAAAGGGAGCACTGGAGTGTGTTCTCAGCCCACTCTGCCACTAACCAGCTATGACACTTAAAGGGCACGTGATGTGACCATTCTAGTTTTCAAGTTCCTCATCTGTAAAGTTTGGCAACTGTAATAAATAAAATGCTATAGCCTTTTTCTATTTTGTAATCTTATATTCATAATCCACTCCAGAATTCTTTCTTAAAGCTAGTTCTCTAAGGCCACTTAAAACATGATTTGGTTGACACAAATTTTGTTTACTTCAAACATTTAGAAACATATATAGAATTCAAAATCAGAGACACATTTAGCATTTTACACTTTGGGACAATATTTTAAGACAGGCAGAAACTTTATATTTGTAGAAAATAAAATATGTAACCTTAGAAGAATACAGACACACCTTACTTCCTATACTAATTTTCATAGCTTATTTTAATGGTCAAATTCCCATGTATAAATTTCATTTTATTTTTGTAGTGAAGGAAATTTGTGATATCCTTCATCATGTGCATTTACTCTCTACAGCAATCACACATTTAATTGTCTCTCTCCCTCACTGAATGGTAAGCTCCCCGAGGATATGCTTGAATGAACATATAGAGACTGAAATCTGTACCATCTGATTCTCAATCCCCCTGCAGTTTCCCCACATGCCTTCTACTCCCCTCCTTGATCAAAACTGCAGGTTTTCTTATCAAAAGCTAAACACTATTGGATCCAAAATTGTCCCTAAGGAATTCAGTGTGGTTGCTGTATGTCGATGAGTTGATTCTGACTCATATAATCCTTTATAATGAGAATTATATAATTTTAGAATAGGGTGCCACCAAGGATAAATAAACTTACCTGGGCAAGCTTACGCTTTTCTAGGTTTTCTCCCTTTTCATTGTGTAACGTGTAAATTGGAGTATATTGTACAGAACCAGAACAGGCTCCATAATCTTCCTCATTGTCCTACTCATGAAAAAATATACAAGTAATTAGTTTAAAATATTTTTTAAAATTACTAGTTATTTGATTAATATGCAAAGTATTTGATACTAATGCAAATCAAGTAACATTTCAACTATAAGTTTAAAGAGCCTATTTGGGAAGAATATGTATTTTTTTAACATGAACTAAAACACTAATTCCCAAAATAAGTTCTATTTTGAAAATCTGAATAAAACTTATATGAAAATAATTTGCTATCATTACACTGGAAGAATTAGGTGTTCCTTTTTCTTCAAATGTAGAGATCCAAAACATAACCTATGATAATACCCTCAGAGATGTAATGTGTAATCTAATCAAATACATACAAATAAATATTCATCTCACTGCCATGGAATAGGACCCGACTCATAACGACCCTTCCTTGGGTTTCCGAGGCCATATCGCTACGAAAGGAGATTGCCCAATCTTCCTTCCAAGGAGTGGCTGGTGGATTTGAACTACTACCCTTCTGATTAGCAGTCAAATGCCTTAGGCACTATGCCAACAGAGCTCTTTAAATATTCATATGCATATACATACAATATTCACAGATTTAAATACAAATGTTCATATATCATCTTATAATTAAAAATATGCTTCAATTATTGGAAAAACCCTATAAAACTAAATGATGACATTCTTGGCTCAATTCTACAATAAAGATTATCTTTTTTTTTTTTTTTAAGAGAAAACCATTCTCAGCTTGAAACACGAACTTCAATTGTGATATCAAGGCAATCAACTTTATGAAAACATACATTCTGTTAAAGCATCTTTGAAGATCTCTGTAGCTCTGTGATAAAATATGCAAACAATAAAGAGATTATTCAGTGGATGCATATAGACTGGCAGATAGTTGCCAGAGGGGTTGTTATGAAAAATACATTCTTGAACAAAGGGCTAAGCATATTTCAAAAGTCATTAAAAACATAAATCTCATGTGATTTGTAAAGTATAAGCTTCACACTAATGCAAGAATCAAGACAGAATGAAAGGAAGACTATGACGTACCTTGTGTTTTAGCTTACTTTTCACTTCCTTTATTCCCTGCTTTGCATGATTTTTTGCCTAGAAAATGATAACACAAGTGTCTGGCTCAGCATGGTACTACTACTATTTAAAGGGTAAGTACACGAGATCACATTTAATGAAAATTACTAACTATTCATATTATTTAGAAAAAGAACAGATTATCATCTATTTTCAGGGACACTGTACCACTTACTAATATACCTAAATTAGCTGGTGAAAAAGTGATTAGTCTTTGTTTGTATATTAATACCATATAAGGGTAACATTTAGCCTACTTTGCCCCCTAAGGTACAGAGAACACAAAGAAAGTCGAGTCAATGGAATTACCACAGCCTCAGCTTAATTTGAAATTGTGACAAACTGGGGAGAAGAACAGAAAACACTTAATACCAGCAGGCTACCTGAGCAAAGTTTGGATTTTAAGAAACTCAAGACAACTTTGTAAAGCCTTATCCAAGTGTTCTTATAGACAGATTTTTATTAGCAGACTCATCTTCATGGTATGGTTATTTAATCTCTAGTCATTCTGGTAAAAATTAAAAGTCATTTAACAATTTAAAAGCTATCCTAATGTTCACAGGAAATCTTCATTTGAGAGTCTCAGATTCTGTTGTGAATCCTGTGGGGTGTAGTTTAACTAAAGACAACCATGATCTGTGGGGCTTCCAGAAAAGCCTTTGTTCATTGGAAATTCCAACTCACAGTGGTCAGAGTCAAAAAGAGAAAAAGGAATTCACATTTATTTTGAGTTTCCTAAGAAAATGACCTTGTACACACTGGGTACTTAGCTCACATCATCTCACGTAGTCAGCACAACTACCCTATAAAATGAGTAGTATTACTATAGCATTTTACAAAGAAAAACGAGGAAAGAACTTGGAAAGGATAAATTCATGCAGCCGAGATTCAAACTCAGGTCTATTTGATTCCAAAGTCAAATTCCTTCCCACCTCAGAGTGGAAGGAGGAACTATGATTTTAAAAATACATTGACGGAATTTAAGCCTCAGTATGAGCCTCATTCTACAGACATGGAAAGTGAGGGGCTACAGACTCACAATTTTCTAACTCCAAAGTCCTTGCTCCTCCTACTAAACCATCCTGCTTTTCTCAAGCTGCTTCTAGAAAGAGTAAATAAATGTCTTTCCTTCCCAAGCTCTTGAGGGAAGGATCTTATTTCCTTCCTGTTAATTTCTGTAATATCTACCATAGTATTAGGTATATAGTACCTGCTCGAGAAATGTCTCAAATCAACAAAACAATTATTTTTTACTATAAATGAGACAAACAAAGACACACTACACATACATAGCAGAAGAGAATCTGAGAAGCCAAACAATACTGAATTAATTACCTTTCCATCGTTCTTTTAGTTAATAATGCATTTTCATATTCATTATTTTATTTATAAAGTTTTTATATCTACTTAATGGGTTCTACATCAATCCCTGTATTTCAACCAGGTCAAACTAATTACCAAGAGAAAATGCTAGTGTTCCCATCCCTTACAATTTGTAGCACTTTTGCTCACACTTGAACTGTATTTTTGTTTTACCTAACTATACCCTACTCTTTCAAAACTCTCCTGATTCACACTAATCTTTTCAGATGCCCCTGCGTGTATACAGTTATAGCTGGTGTCAGTCTCTTCCCTGGTTCTATAATTTGTGAATGGATTGATTTAAATATCTGTTGCTCTACTTCCCCTTCGACCTCATCAAGACTCTCTGGAAGATGGAGTATAGGCTTCTCTCTATCCTTTTACCAAGCTGAAACTTGGTAAAACACAAGTACTACCAATACAAATTGAAATGTAACAATGTTTAGTAATCTCTATAAAACAGCACCAAGAAAATGGCCTTGGATAAGAATTTAAAATGCAAAGAGTGCCTAAGGCACTTGACTGCTAACCAGAAGGCTGGCGGTTCAAACCCACCAGCCACTCCTTGGAAGGAAGATGGGGCAATCTACTTCCGTAGTGATACTGCCTCGGAAACCCAAGGAGGGGTCGCTATGAGTCGGGTCCAACTTGATGGCATATAACAACAACAACAAGAAAGTTGGCTTAGAAAACCTTTTAGGCAAATTGAAGATGCAATTCACTTTGCTGTTATAGATTTAAAAGAAAGTATGTGTGCCAGTTCTCGTTTTCTTTATGGCCCCTGTAAACATGGAGTGGGGGGGACTGACCATGGGACAACATCACTATTTACTTCAACAAATACTTATCAGTACATCTATAGTATGTTCAAAGCACAGAGCCAAAGTGATAGGGATACCAACATAAAAGCAAGGACATTATCTCTTCTACTCTCGGTATTTGTCTTACTCACTGCTCTAGCTTCAATATCAAGTATAATGCTTAGTTCATGATAGGAACTCAAGTAATTTGTCTAATGAATGAAACAGAGGTAAAAACAGTGTTCTGGCTTTTTAAAAATTTACTAAATATGGAAAAGCAAGGTAAATTTTCTGTTATTTCCATACAACAGAAACTAGGAATCTTGTTCATAGCAGTTTGTGGTCAAAGGAAGAATTTCAGAACACAGATTTCAGAATCTGAACAGTTCTGGAAAAGGAAGTTTTAGATACAAATATGAAGGCCACAAATTGACCTATGTATCTGCCACAAATCTCTTGGTTCATGTAGGACATGATAAATGATGAGTGTGATTAAGTACATCCCAAAGATCTTAATCTTCCTGGAATTATTTGAAAGGATAATTTTCCAAATAGTAGGATTCTTCATTTGGAACCCTTTCACCACTTTGCAGAGAAGGGTCTGAAATTACATACTCTACTGATTAGAAGGATGAAGTTTTAAATAATGAATGAGGTTTGAACATGTTTGCTTTATCTTTGTGCTTTTGTGGAATAATATGAGTGAGCGTGAGGATAAAAAACATGTATTTGGCAAAAACAATACACTTTAACTTCTTAAGCTTGGAGAAAAATGTCAAGTGTACTCTAGGAAAAAGTGAGGGGTACTAGACTGAAATCTTTTTGAGAATCTTAATTGAATCTGAGAAACAAGCTTCAACAACTGATTTTTTTCACATAGCAGCTGTATGCTACTTCGTTGTGGAAAATTAAAATCTCTTCAAGAACTGTATTTAAATCAAGCCATCAGCATTATTATGAGATAGTGACTCAGATACATAGGTGGCCAAGTAAAGCTAAGGAACAACCTAACAAAAGGAGGAGGCTGATGCTTACAAGGCAAAGTGATAACTTTCTTTTTTTAATTTTGCTTTATGATAAGCCTTCAAATAGTTCAAATAGTATTGTATTTTTAAATTAACTCTCTAGGTTAGCTTCCCCATTATAAAATGTAATCTTTGAAATTGTTTTTTTAAGATAGACATGGTGACTACATATATATGAAAACTGTACATCAAGGAAAGAATGTAAGGCCTAAACTTATGAAAAATATATTCTATTATTTATTCAATCATGTCAACTCATTTACTGAGAAAAATTTGAAGATAAATTCTTATAAAATCGAAACTACTATCCTAAATATTTTTAGAAATATTGATTATGTATAACCTGTTTTAGTTTTCTATAGCTGCTATAACAGAAATACCACAAGTGGATGGCTTTAACAAAGAAATGTATTCTCTTACAGTTCACTGGAAGTCTAAGTTCAGAGTGCCAGCTCTAGGAAAAGACTTTCCCTCTCTGGATTCTGGGTGGAGGCCCTTTGACCTTGGGCTTCAGCTTTGTCTTCCAGCCCCACTGGAGCAGCCTGGAGGATTCTCCTACTCTTGCAGCAGCAGGGGCTGACAGACTCAAGATTGGCAGATGGTATAGCAGGTTGCTGGCTGCTGAGGTTGATAAACCCAAGACTGGCACGTAAAATGGCACATTGTTGACTCACAAGCTGCAAAGCAAATAATCCCAAGATCGGCAGGCAACATGACAGCCCACTGGTTCAAGTCCAGGAAGTAGAGATGATGATGGGCCAAATTCAAGGTCCTTAATATATATCCTGGAAGCAGGCCACACCCCAAAGACAACTTCTCTTCAACTGATAAACTGCTAACAAGAGATTCTACTATGAAGGTGATTATACCACATCCAGTCTCATCATGGGTTATGAATACATCATAGCTGCCAAGCCACTCAAAATCAGGCCAGCATGTTGACATACAACCTTCACTACCACATGACCCATTGAATTAAAAAAAAAAAAAAAAACTTTATTAAATACCAACCTATTATATGATAGAATAGGTATGGAAATATAAGGTACAGCTCCCCTCACAGGAAGCTACTTGTCTAGTTTTAGTGATAGATACATACAAAGACAAAGTAAGTGCTAAAACCAAGGTATGTCTATAAGTCCTACAGGAACACAGAAGGTGGTATATTAATTCTTTTCTACTAGGCTTGGGAAAATGTTTTCAGGGAAAAAAATCCTGAAGTAAGTCTTATAGAAGGAACTGGTATTTTATAGGTTAATAAGGGCCAAGAAATGGCCACCACAAATAATAAGAATGGCTCATGAAAAGAGAGGACAAAGAGAACATCTTGAAGTTAGGAATTGAGAAACAGCTCCGTATCTTTAAAGATATGTAAGGCCCCAGGGAATAGGGGGTGATGAAACTGGACTGGAGGGGCCAGGTCTTGAAGGATCTCGGTTGCCAGTTTAGAGATTTTTTTTTAATTGTATTTATTGCTGTTATTATTATTTTACTATATTTCATGGAAAATCACTTAAGAATTTTAATTATGGAGAGCAAAGTCACCTTTGGCTTGATGGAAGAGATCATGCCATATATTTCTATTTGAATCTCAAGTATACAATGAGAATTTAAAATATGTTGTTGAATGAGATAATTAAATCTTAAAAATGCATCTTATCATGGCCTGCTTTAATATGCATGCACAGTTTTTGCTGATAGCTTCCAAAAAAATATATACTTTAGATTATATAAAGAAGTATCTTCTCTATATAATATCATGTTAACAATTGAATTTCCTTTGGTTGATATTAACTCTAAACTGAAGAATAAGCTATATGAAAGAAAATTAGAAAATATTCTGAATTCTTATGTTAACCAGATAGAAAAACATATAATATTATCAACAGAATTTTTAAATATCAAAAGAAAACAACTTACAAATTTATATGCTGTCCTTACAGCAGGAGTTGCTTTGGTCATTGCTGTGTTGAGCAGTGCACTTCCTTTCTGCAAAGGAAAAAAAAAAAAACATATTTCCAAATTTTTTTTGACCAAAACAAAACATCACTAAGAGTATAGAAAAAGAGCTTTACTCACAAGTTACACAAGGTTCTACAAAATGATTTAATATATACTGTCTTCATATAGAGTCATGCATTGCTTAATGTCCACAATATGTTCTGTGAAATAGGATGTTACGTGATTTGGACATTATATGAATACCTAGTTTATCTAGGATTTCAGCAAATTATTCTGCTGCCTTTTATCAGCACTTACAGTCTCACCACTCACTCTCACATTCTGTAGCAAAGGATATTGTCTGAAGTACTTGAAGCACCCAGAGCTAGCACTAAACTTAGTATCATAGTCTGGTCCTGCCTTTGCCTTTAAGTATCTCAAAACAAGCTTTGTGCCTTGGAAGTGATGTCAATGTGCTGAGAGGGACTGGATTTTGTGTTTGGTCCTCGGTGTACAACATGAGCAATTTCTCCATATCTGATAGAGGTCCCTCTTGTATTTTCATTAGCCTTTATAGCTTTCAGTGAAGATGATCTTTCAACAGCTTGGAGAATTTTTTCTTTGTTTTTGAGGTTAAATTTGCTAAATCCCATTCTCTGATTGGGATTTCTGAACTCTACTATTACCTTATGAGACCACGGATGTGTATGCAGTCAGACTTTGCCTAAACAGATATTATGTGGTGTATGACTGCATATATATTTACAGGTACGTGTCACTTAACATTCACAATATTGTCCGTGAAATAGGATATTATGTGATTTGGATGCATAAACATCA
This sequence comes from Orycteropus afer afer, assembly GCF_000298275.1. NCBI lineage: Eukaryota > Metazoa > Chordata > Mammalia > Tubulidentata > Orycteropodidae > Orycteropus > Orycteropus afer. The sequence goes on from NW_006921662.1 coordinate 1,992,750, forward strand.
TATTTAAATCTAATGGGAGCCCACTTCCTGTTATCCTCAATGCCTCTGCTGCTGCTGCTCAAGCTGCTGGTAGAGGCTGGAGGAACGGGTAGCAGCAGCATTACTAGTAGCAGGGTATCGACAGGGTAGCAGTGAGTGCAGAGCAAGAAGAAGTGAGTGGGGAGGGTATGGTACATCTGCTGTTCTGCCTGCCCACCAGAGCACCAGGACCAGCCCAGGCCCCACAACTCCCACTTCTGCTGCCCTCCTGCTCACTGTACAAAGCCCAAGAGTCCACATTCAGAGCCATGTCCTCTGCCTCACCTGCTCATATCCCACTCATGGTCCAGTGCTACAAGAGACTGGATTTCGGATCTTTAAAACCAAGAAGGGAAAATAATAAACAAAAAGAGAACTTCTTTCCCTTTTAAAGAAAAACATATAAAACTGTTTATTGTTGTTGTTGTTAGATGCAATCAGATCAGCTGCAACTCACAGTGACTCTATGTACAACAGAACGAAACACTGCCTGGTCATGCACCATCCTCATAATCCTAGCTGTACATGAGCCCATCATTGCAGCCACTGTCTCATTCCATCTCATTGATACATATCAAGTCAGACATTGCCCAAATAAACATTAAGCAACGCAGATCTGTGTGTGTGTCGGTGTGTGTACAGAGTAATCTCAAACAAAAGGTAACTTTCTACTCATTTTTTTTAGTTTGTAGAATATGTCATTTAAAAAGTCATTTAATCTTTGTATTTTAGGCAGGCCTGAACAAAATAGCCAGTAATAGGTATATATTTAAAAGTATACTACTACTAATAATAAAGAAATACAATCTTTAAAATCTGTTTTAATGTAAGGCAATAAAGTCTCAATCTGTGGAAGATAGTTTTTACACTTAAATCATATTAACAAAATCATTTTATCAGAAATAATAAAATATTCATTAGATCCTATTATATTGCCTAATTTTTTGTTCTGCAATAAAATATAATACAGTCATCACTCCTTGGTATCTGCGAGGAATTGGTCCCAGGATCCCTGCCTCCTGCATATACCCAAATCTGCAGGTGCTCAAATCCCTTACATAAAATGGCTTAGTGTGTGCATACAGCCTACACAAATCCCACATAATTTAAATAATCACTATATTACTTATAAGGTGTTCTGGTGGCATAGTGCCTAAGGCATTTGGCTACTAATCAGAAGGTCAGTGGTTAGCCTTTAAGGGTTTGCTTTGATCACCTAACTGCCTTTTTATTTTTTTTCAGTATTTTCAATCCACAGTTGGTTGGATCTGCAGATGCAAAACCCACAGATACAGAAGGCTGACTATATAAGATGACAGTGAAATTTTGCTTCTCAAAACAAGACATTTGTATCCGAAAAAAAAAAAAAATGCTTTCCATTTTAAAATTATACTTATGAATAGCAACAAACTGTCAGCATACAATAAAAATGTTTAAATGTGAGAAAAGATGCAAATATCTCAAACTGCAGAAAAAAAAACTTAAGTATAAACAGCATGCTTTTAATGAAAATTTCTACATGTGTATTAGAGTGAAAGAACAAACTTTGAATGCTTATTATTACCTTGACTGTATGCACCCATTGTTGATATGACCTCGGGCTCCCTGCAACATATAAAAATGAGATGCCAGGAATATTTGTTAAAAACAAATCCAAAAACCAAAATTAAGAACTAATATTTCAGCACTTTAGTAGATACATTTTATTTATCTGCAGTGTTGCAAAAGAAGCAATGACACTGTTGACTAATAAGTTGCTCTAATTCTTAGGAGCACAGTAATTAGCACTTTTAAGAAGAGACATTTTTCCTTTACTTATTTGTAAAGCTATTATATTTAAGTATTCTATCTCCTTTCAAGAGCTTTGGTCGTGCAGTGGTTCAAGCATTCACCTAATCAAAAGGCCAACAATGCGAACCTACCAGCCACTATACTAGAAGTGCTGGTGGTACAGTGCCTGAGGCATTTGAGAAGGTTAGTGGTTCAAGCCCACCAGCCACTCCGTAGAACAAGATAGGGCAATCTACTTCCATAAAGATTCACCGCCTCAGAAATCTAATGGGGGGGGGGGTCACTAAGTCAGAACTGACTAGGTGGCAGTGAGTTTGGTTTTGGTTAGCTGCTTTACAGGATAAAGAGGTAGCGATCTGCTTCTGTAAAGATTTAAACTTGGAAACTGTATTGAGCAGTTCTACTCTGTTCTAATAGGGTCACTATGACTCAGAATGGACTCAATAGCAGTGGATTTTTCACTTGTTTGTTTTGTTTTTAACTCCTTTCACTTAAAATTAGCTTCAAAGGAAGAAATATATAACCTCTCTCTTGAAATAAAAAACTTCTATGCCTTTTGATTTTTTTCAATGTGTTATATCTTACATTGTTTTGTAAAAGTTTGCCTCATATACAAATTAGGTTCATTTTAATACAATATTTTATTTAAAATAGAAAATATTGAAGAGAACATTGTTGGTAATAAGGATCATGCGTCAAACTTGTTGACCCACATGCTTTCTTAATAAATGGGTGAAATTTACATCACTTGTTTATCTCAATGTAAAAGTATAACAAACCAAAGTGTCATGTATCTTCTTTTTTTTCAAAAAAAGTCATATAAATAAAAAGATGAAATTTGTGTTAATATAGAAATATATATCTGTGTTGATGAGTTATTAGTGTTTGATTCAAGTACACAGGGAAATTTTAAAATCAGAATATTTAGAAATCCAAAAATAAAACTGGGGGACAGAAAAAAGTTATTCTCCTTTAATTGCCAAATTAAAATATAAATTATCAGGTAACTTAATTTAATGCCATTAAATTTCAGCTGTGTTGTTGTTGTTGTTGTTATTTGCCATCGAGTCGGCCCCGACTCATAGTGACCCCTCCTTGGGTTTCCGAGGCAGTATCACTATGGAAGTAGGAATGCCCAACCTTCCTTCCGAGGAGTGGCTGGTGGGTTTGAACTGCCAGCCTTCTGGTTAGCAGTCAAGTGCCTTAGGCACTATGCTACCAGAGCTGAAACTACTTTTCAGCTATAAATCTGTAAGTTTGGAAGATATTATCCAAGGAAATATGAAAGAACACAGTTCTCAGGCTACTGAGTATCCTAGTTAGTAGACAACTCAAATGTTGACAAAATTAGTTCTCATAAAATTGGTAATGACATATTCAGTTCCATACATGATAAATAATTTGGTTAGTAAGAAAGTATTAGAAGGCCAAAGAAAAGAAAAAAACAACCTCATCAAATGTAATGTTTTATACAACTGATTTCAGTTAGATTTCACCTACCTTCTTGCTTAAATGCTCAAAATCTCCCCAAAACACAAGTGCAAAAGTCACAATAAGAAACAAAGCCCCAGTGACTACTCAGACACTATCCATGAAGTACAAACAATCTCTAAGACAGATTGTGTTCTTCAAACAAATTGTGGTTGCTGCTTTTTAAAAATTCATCACTTTGTTATCCTTACAAAATACAGGCAGAATGTTTGAAATCCCAAAATTTCTTTCCAGTTGTTATCTTTGCATCCCTCTACTCAACATCAGGAAAAAAGTGTCCAGCTCTGAAGTCACTACAGGTAGTCCCCAATTTACAATGGTATTCTGTTCCAACACTATATCTTAAGTCAGTTCTAAGTTGAATGTCTCCTTTTATTTACTTTTTATTATTATTGTCTTTCAGTATCAATAGTCATAATCTTATTTGTACTTGTCTTTGGGGATTAGAAACATTGCATCTGAGAATAATAACAACAGCAATTATGTGCTGCAACATTGAATATAGTACATATTACTAATGGTAAGATGTAACAACAGCAAAAAGAAAAAAAAATAGTCAGCATGGTTCATCATAACTTGAATGTATCATAAGTCAGGGACAACCTGTGCTGTGTTCAAAATCTTTCTGTAATTGAAATATATAAATAAATAAATAGATCATGAAACAATCCTTCTGGAAAGTATCTCCATTACTTAGTACCTATTCTATGCAAAACTGAACAGAACACTGACCGGTCCTGCACCAGCCTCACAATCCTTGCTACATCTGAGCCCATCACTGCAGCCACTGTGTCTACCCATCTCGTTCAGGGCCTTCCCCTTTTCCACTGACCCTCCACTTTACCAAGCATTATATCCTTCTCCAGGGAGTAGTCCCTTCTGACAAAAGTAGTGTGACTAAGTCTGGCCAGTCTCACTTTCAAGGAGCATTCTGGCTGTACTTTTCCAGGATGGATTTGTTAGTTCTTCTGGCAGTCTGTGGTACCTTCAGCATTCTTCACCAACACCACAACTCAAAAGCATTAACTCTTCTTTAGTCTTCCTTTTTCACTGTCCAGCTTTCACATGCATATGAGGTGACTGAAAATACCGAGGCTTGGGTCAGGCTCACCTTAGTCATCAGACATCTTCACTCTTTAAAGTGGTCTTTTGCAGCAGATTTGCCCAGTGCAAAATGACGTCTGATTTCCTGATCACTGTTTCCATAGATGTTGATTGTAGAACCAAGTAATATGAAATCTTTGAAAACTTCAATCTTTTCTCCATTTACCATGATGTTGCTTACTGGTTCAGTTGTGAAGATTTTCATTTTCTTTATGGTAAGGTGCAATCCTTACTGCAGACTGTAGTCTTTAATCCCCATCAGTAAGTGCTTCGAGTCACCTTCACTTTCAGCAAGCAAAGTTGTGTCCTCTGCATACTGCAAGTTGTTAATGAGTTTCCTCAATCCTGATGCCACGTTCTGCTTCATATAGTCCAGCTTCTTGGATTATTTGCTCAGCATACAAAATGAATAAGAATGGTGAAAGGATACAACCCTGATGCACTCCCTTCCTGATTTTAAATCAAGCAATACCTGCTTGTTTTGTTTGAAGAATTCTACAAAGTGTTTTATTTTATTTCCCCCAAGAACTTAAGAAAGCAGAAGGGGAACATCACCGTGTACACACTAACAATTTGGAATTTTGGCACACCTGTTAATACAAGAAACCGAAAACCGAAAACCAAACCACTCCCATCAAGTCGATTCCAACTCATGGTGACCACCATAGGGTTTCCAAGGCTGTAAATCTTTATGGGAGTAGATTGTTCCATCTTCCTTCCGTGGAGCAGCTGGTGGGTTTGAACCACTGATATTCTGGTTAGCAGCCCACTGCCTTACCCACTGCATCAGCAGAACTCCTTATCAATGCAGAAAACAAAAATTTTAAAACCTCTGAACCCCAAAGAAAATAGCTACCATAAAACTTTAGAGTAGTTCTAAGAAAGTATGAGTCTACTGTTTAGAATTATGATGAATAAAAATAACCCACAGGTCACAAAATGTTTTTACCTACATTATAGTATCTGAACTGTAATCTTCTACTCTAAAATAGTAGATGTAGATAACATCACAGGCAGCAAGAACAGTTCTTTGAAAAGGAACTGGGCTTTGGAGTCAAAAGGACATGAGAGTTCAGGTTTAGTTTATCACTAGTGAAGTGTGTAGGAGCTCTGGTAGTACAGTGCGCAAGACATTTGACTGCTAACCAGAAGAAGTCTGGCAGTTCAAATCCACCAGCCACTCCTCGGAAGGAAGGTTGGGTAATCTACTTCCCTAGTGATCAAGGAGGGGTCGGATCTGGATCCCACTGGACAGCACATAACAACAAACAATAACAGTGAAGTGTGTGACTCCCAGTGAAGTGTGTGACTCCCCAGGGCCAGTTCCTTAATCTGGCTGAGCTTCAGCTTCTTCATTTATCAAATAAACATAATAATAGCCATTAATCTTCAGAATTACTGTGAGAATGAAAGCCAGTGATTAGATAAGGTTTAGCATTATAGCTGGTACATCACACACAAGCTGTAAATGTTAACCAGTCGCTGTTGAGTTGATTTTGGCCCATGGTGACTTGATGTGTGTCAGAGTAGAACTGTGCTCCACAGGGTTGCCAAGGGCTGATTTTTCAGAATTAGGCCAACCAGGCCTTTCTTCTGAGGCATCTTTGATTACTCATCCTCTCAACTTTCCAGTTAGCAACTGAGCGTGGACACTCTACAAATGTTAGTTATTACTAGAACTACTTTTCCAAATGAGGAAACTGATGTTCTGAGATGATCCATTGTTTGATCAAGTTCACAAATCTAGCTATTGGGAAAAAATGGTTAAGAATCCAGGTCTTTTATTTTCTAACTTCTTAGTCCTTCAACTATGAAACATTAAGAATGAAAATAAAATATAAATTTAAACTACAGAGATTTTCTTTGTTATTATTTCCCAAGGAATGACATAAAGGTAAAGGGGCTACTCAAAACTGATACCCTGAGAAGAGACAGTTACTGAAGAGAAGCACCAATAATAATCTAGAATTATTACCACAAAGGAAGTCCCTAAAAATAAATACACTGCCTAAGATAACAAGAAAACAGGTGCTACAATTTAGGTATATTCCTGCTAAAACACATTTTAAAAGGTTAATTGTCTCTTCAAATTTTGTTCCTTTTAAGATTCAAGTTTCATATTTCCATAGTATGTATAAGGCAAGCAAATTACTCTTGGGTGATGTTTAAAAAAATAAGACTGTTTCTCTTCTTAAAAATGAATTTGAATGTCAAACAATCCCTCAGAATCTTTCTTTTAAAATAAATAGATTATGGAAAAAATAAGCATTATTAAGGAAACTTTTAACATTGTTCTTATTAATTAAACAAATGTTTTTCTCACACTCAAGGTCAAATACCTTTGTTTCTCATATGTGCAAAGACTTTCTCTTCAAATGCATTAGTTTAAATTTTGGTAATTTATAATTACGTATTTGAAAATGTAAATGATCTAAATTGTTTAGTGATACCAGAAAAATGCCACTAAAAACTGATGATTATCTACTAATTCTTCACTTTCTTTAGTATTTAAGTCATTTAAAAAAAAAGAAAGAAATGAAAGACTGATTAAATTAAAGGGAACTAATCAGCTCTGGTAGCATAGTGGCTAAGTCACTTGCCTGCTAACCAGACGGCTGGCGGTTCAAACCC
>NW_006921662.1:2005353-2006681 GCF_000298275.1 Orycteropus afer afer
CCAACACAAGGACTTATCTCTAAAATCTATAGAAAACTTCAACACCTCAACACCAAAAAGACAAATGACCCAATTCACAAATGGGCAAAAGACTTGAACAGACACTTCACCAAAGAAAATATACAAGCAGCCAACAAACACATGAGAAATTGCTCACGATCATTAATCACTAGAGATGCAAATCAAAACAACAATGAGATATCATCTCACCCCAGCAATAATAGCAAAGTTCAACAGTTCAGAAAATAACAAATGCTGGAGAGGTTGCGGAGAGATTGGAACTCTTGTGCACTGGTGGGATTGTAAAATGGTACAACCATTGTGGCAAAGAGTATGGTGTTTCCTTAAAAAACTGAAAATAGAAGTACCATTTGACCCAGCAATTCCATTACTAGGAATATATCCTAAAGAGGTGAGAGATAGTGCATGAACAGACATATGCACACTTATGTTCATCACAGCACAATTAACTACAGCAAAGAGATGGAAACAACCTAAATGTCCATCAACAGATAAGTGGATAACCAAATTATGGTACAAGCACACAATGGAATACTATGCTAAACTGAAGAACAATGAGGGACACACAAATCATCTCACAATGTGGATGAACCTGGAGGACATTATGCTGAGTGAAATGTTAATTGCAGAAAGACAAGTACTGTTTGAACCCATTATTATAAAGAAAAAAGAAGGGTTTGCTTGGGAAAGGGAACTCACCTAGTAGGTTACTGGGATGGCGAGAGAAAGGGAGGGATTAATTTCGGGCTTTGGGGCCTACATGCTGAAGTGGGTAGGGGGATGGATATACGGGAAGGATCTGTGACCACCATGATAACATTAGGAAATGGGAGGACACCATATTGTGCACATAAGAGATAGACGACAGATGCTAATACCAATCAATGTGTCCACAATACTGCATTGCCATTAACACCAAACACCAGGTTACAGATAAACACATAAATACCTGAGATGATCAGACAGGGGTCAGTGAACAGAAGTATACTCTAGACCAAGGATAAATTCAGCTGAAGCTAATCTTGCACAGACACAAGTGATACAAAATACCTGCAGTCCTTATAGAAACAATAGAACACAGACACAGAGTAATCCCTCACAGACAACCAGACACTATGGGAGAGAGATCCAATAGATCTATGTCTCAGGACCATAGTAGTGGGGGACACCAGACTCAATTGGCACAACAAAATACATAAAAGCCTTGCTCCACATCCTATATTGGTGAGTAGCGACTGGGGTCTTAAAAGCTTTCAAGTGGCCATCTAAGATGCAGCTAATGGTCTCCTAGTGTCAGAAGTGAAGAA
>NW_006921662.1:2006781-2019676 GCF_000298275.1 Orycteropus afer afer
TGGGCAATCCTACTTCCGTAGTGATACTGCCTCGAAAACCCAAGGAGGGGTCGCTATGAGTCGGGGCCGACTCGACGGCACATAACAACAACAACAATCATGAAACAAAGATGTCTGTATTAAGTAGATCTGAAAATATTTCCTCTTTCAAAAGTTTAGATAATTTGCTGTGGATATAAGAACTGGTTTTATTTTAAATGGAAAAATAATTGTGGAAAACAAACATGTTGTTAACTATTCAGAATTCATTACTTTCATTTCACAGACCAATGTTTGTGTTTATCCAATTATATCCTTTTTCTGCTCATGTCCTGTATGATTATTTTTAAACCCCATGGATATTCTTCCCTATATAGTTTTCCTAATATTATTACTTACCTTTCTGGGTTAAGGTTGAATATTCCACAAGTATCTCATGAAAGAAATCAAGTCTACAACGGATTTTCTTAATAGTCCTACAGGGACTTACATGACAGCAAACAGTGTTTGAAAATTTGCATGCATTCACATAGCCTATTCACCATAGTTCTAGATTCAAATGTGAACTGAGCTTTTCTATGTCCAGTTGTCCTGGCTTGTGTAGTTTTAATCAGAGACAAAAAAAATTATGAAGCTCCCCTCTACTCATATTCACCGAATCCTAATCATGGGTAATGGCAACAAAAATAGTGTACAAGCTGCCCCCGCAATGATGTGTAATGGGGCAATATATTTAAATTATTTTTGCTTAAAGAAACCTATTTACCCACCCGTCCCTTCAGCCTTTATGAATGTTGATTTCTCTTACAATGATTTTTCTGGAGATTGTGTGTATAAAAAATCTTCAGAAGAGATAGAAATTTTGCTTTTATCCAAGCAGCACAGAGAAAGCTTGAGTACTATTCTTGTTTACTACCCAAATACCTTCTTATGAATAAGATTTCTTATCAGAAAAAAAGCAATATACTATCGTTATAAAGAGAAGTGCTTTGGAGACAAGCAGACACACATTGAGTTCAGGTTCTGGCTACTACTAGCTCGCTTGACTTTTACAATTCATTGAGATAATGCCCTCATAAAAAGAGGGTTGTGAAAGAGTTTTTGAGGATTGATGTTTTGTTGTTGGTTGCCACAGAGTTGATTCCAACTTAGGGCAACCCCACATGTGCAGAATAGAACTGCTCCATAAGGTTTTCAAGGCTGTGACCTTTCAGATGCAGATGGCCAGGCCCATCTTCTGAGGCACCTCTGGGTGGGTTCATACAGCCAAACCTTCAGCTAGTAGTCGAGCACTTAACCATTTTGCCATCCAAGAATTTCTTTGTTGTGAGGATTAAATGAGATAATATTGGTAGAACTCTTAGGAGAGTTCTGCGACAGATTGGTATTCAATAAATATGATAACTATTATAATTATTACTGCTATGAGAGAAGTGACAAAGTTAAAATAGTTTACATCTTTGAAGAACAGATTCAATGCCAGGGCCTAGACCTATTCTTATTTCTCATAAATGCAGTCTGGATGACAGATGTTTGAAGGTGGCTTCTAGGAACTGTGTTTGAAACAGATATCTCTTCATTCAGAAGAGCTTTACTAATTTTCATTATATTATTTGTCTCTTTACTTCAAATCTTCAAGGATTTTGCTTTATTTTCTCCTAAGAAATAATTTCTATGTATTTCTAATATAATAACCTAAAATACAATAACTAAAAAATAGCATTTGATGTTAGACATAATTGTTCAATGTACTTTCTCGCTGTACCCACTGAAATTAACACATGTTGAACTCAGCTTTCCTTTTGGGTAAATATTGGCTCCCTCAAACTAAGATAAAACCCTTTTCGTTTGAATAAATGAGCTATAAAATAGTTGCCATTAAGTTATACTGAAAGTGTACAAGTTTCTAAGTCAGATGCTAATAGTGAACAATATTCCCCTTCTTTTTTAAACCACAAAACCTTTATGGGAATATTTTAGTGACCAGGAATGTCATCTGCCTCTATTACAGAGGCATCTGGACCAATGGTTAGGACCACAGATTTAACTATACAAAAGGATCATAGTTCTACCCCATTACTGTCACAGAATGTCATCTTCAATTCCATATAAGCTACTAGCCCCACAGGTCATAAAGATAATGAGATAGCAGTTATGTAAATACTGAATAGATGCCCCAAGCAATTTGTCCACAAGCTGACAATATTTTGCTTGTCTGAGTTGAAAAGTAAAAAAGCCTTATTTTAACACAAAAGTTCCATTGAAGCTAAATTTTTACCCATGAGCTGAGGAAAGCAAGGAATGTAGAATCATTCAGCTCACTTGCTGAGTCAAGTTAATTAACTTTTTTCTCCAAGCTAAATGCTTTTGATAAAATGCTCTACTTATATCAGATGAAGGCATATAATTGCTAAGTTCATTTGTACCTCTTTTAATGAATAAATTATTCAATTGTTTCTGTATTTTTATGGGTCAAATAGAAATCTAATTATTTAAGAATAAAATTAAATTTTGTGAAATCCGTAACTGAGGTATTACTCTTTGCCTTTTCATGTTTTATTTCTCAATTCTAGCAACTATTTATTTACATACATAGAAAATCATTTTTTTTTTCACAAAACAAACTTATAGAGAGGTAGCAAAAAGTTACTATTTTACCAATTCAAAAATGAACATACCAAGGTATAGAAGGTAGGAATTTTTGTTTTCTCAGTTCACCCAGTACCTAGTAAGCACTCAGCACATAGAGGCAGAGTGAATGAATACGACATTTAAGCAAAATTTTCAGCCAATCGGGACAATAACAATAGAATTTAAAAAATAATATACAAAATATCAGTTAAGTTGTTAATTGCCTAGATAATGACAGCATTAATCTTTATGACATTTATAACATTGCCTCAATATTTACATTTTAAATGAGTTAATTATATTAAATAAAAGTGAGTTATCAACTAACTGAAGCCTCACACACATGCATGCATGCACATACACACACACACACACACACATACACAAATATGAATCCACCTAATGCTGTAAGTGAGCTCTTTGCACAGTGGCAAGTGTAAGCACATGGGATGATAAAGTGAAAAGTCTCCCTAGTGCTGCAGTAGCCTGCAAAGCAAAAAAGGTAAAAGACTTCCATATAATAAGATAGTTATTTCAAAATAAAGTAGTAGTTGTATTCAAGTCTTTCTTTTTGGATATTACAGTCTTCTATTGCAAACATAACCTCAGTTCTCAAGTTCCTACTTAGTAATGGCCACCACTTGTAGTTTTCTAGCAGAAAACACTTGTCATGAGGAAAAGTAGGAAAATATAAACTAAATAGGTTTTTGTATTATTAGTATCAAGAGATTATTATCAGAGAAACTGGCTGCCAATCCACATTAATGCCTAGAATAACATTATCAGACAAATACCATAGCTCTTGAGATGAAAATGCATCTAAAGATATTATGTATTTCAGAGAAAATACTTGTTTATTAAGTATTAAATCAGATAGACCATGGTTCAAAAACAAGGTATGTTATTCAGAAAATAGATAAGCATATGATAACTAGTCTTTACCTCCACAAAAGCCACCTGAAGTGATCTCTTCTTCAAAAGCATCAGAGAAACCCCTTCCTGCATTTAGTTTCGCCAGTCGACCATCGATGAACTGAAGTGGAAAAATGACAAGTATGTTAATTTTTCATTCATTTCATAAAATTACATTTATATTTATATAAAAAGTATTAATACCAAACTCTCATCTAAACACAAATAACACATACATATGTGTATGCAGTACAGCAGCTCCTGTTCCCCTACTAGTCAGCCCAGAGGTAACTGAAACCATGGAAAGTGAAATGCGGATAAGAACAAGACTGCTTTATACACACACAAACATATATATGACAAGAAAATCCTCAATTGAAATAGCGAGTGCTCAGGAAACAACAGTAAATTAGTTAAATTCTAAATGTATGCCACCAAAAAAAAAAAAAAAAAAAAAAACCAAAGTCACTGCTGCAGAGTCAGATCCAACTCATAGCGACCTCTCCTTGGGTTTCTGACGTGGTATCACTATGACAGTAGATTGCCCAACCAACTTTAAACAAGAAATAGCAAAGTGCATAGGAAAGGTCATAGGCTCTGGATAGACTGCTCAACACACAATATCTGTATAGAGGTTTGCACAAAGGCTCTGCCTTCTTGTCAAGACACTTGCCTTTGTGGCTTTGTTCTCCTGACCAGTCCTCAGTTTTCTCAGTACTTGCCTAACGGCATTGCTAAATGACATTGTTAAATTATATTAACCTAGGGATGTACTTAGAACAGACTTTGACACAGTAAGCACTTAAGAAATGTTAGACATTACTAATGTTGAGATTATTTTTGAGATTATTATTGCAGTGTAGTAAATTACCTGATATGGCTTTTCTAGCCATAAGTCTTTGTAAACTCCATGGTGGAATTTGCTTTGAGTGACTGAGGAGCTCCTAATTGTTAAAGTTATCCACCTGGGGTATTTCTGTTGAGAGTGGCACAAAGCAGTATTCTGGGAAGTTTGTTCTCTCTCAGGTGCTTAAAATTCTGATGTTATAATTGGCTAGTTTGGCCATTCCACCAGGCTCAAAATGTGGCCTCCTACAGGCAGAGACTTCTGGCTGAGGACACGCTCCTGAGAGAAATGCGCTCCCAACAGAAACATGCTCCTGAGACACGCATCCCTGAGAGACACGTGCTGCTGGGAAAGAGATGCAAGAGGCAAGCATTGCTGAGAGAGACACTGAGGGACACGCACTATTGGTAGAGAGACTGTGAGAGACTGTTGGCTGAGAGATGGTGGGCGGAGAGAGACTGAGCATTTCTCCTGAAATTGAATTGTAGCCTGGTGCTTCCCTAATAAACCCCATAATCTGTGAGTTCTGTGTGGCCACTGCAGTGAATTATCGAACCCAGCAGAAAGGTGGCGAGTGCCATGGGAGGAATGATTGGTGTCAGGATTGGTGAAAGGGCTGGAGGGAGGCAGCATGTCTGGCCTCACAGGAATGGGCCTTGTGCTACTGATGGTGATTCTGTCTTCCTTTTGTGGGGTTAGAGGAAGCCAGGAGATGTGGCCTCCCTGCCCCTTTAGCAATTATTAACCTCCTCTAGTTAAAATAAAACATTCTTTGTTTAAACTATTATGTCCTAAAACATAATAAAGTGCTTAACTCTAACCATGTAACAATAAAATAAGAGCAGCTTTCATAATTCCTGGTATATTTGTTGACTAAATGATCAGAACTATGATTGTTAATTTAAATACGGTTGAGACACAAATTGACTTGTATGCATAATAACACAGAAAAATATTAATTATATTATAATTAATATAAATATTGTTTACCTCCACAAAAGCCACCTGAAGTGATCTCTTCTTTACAATTATAAACAATATTTTTCTGTGTTGTTAACCCTTTCAAAGCTGAATTATTTTCTGCTTTGAATTTTTTTGTTGAAAGTGTGTTTTCAGTAATGGAAAGCAAATTGAATGGAATGGAAAAAAAAATTGAGGCAATATGGATTTTGATCAAATTAGTGGAACATATATGTCCTGATAGGTCTTTGGTGCTGAGATTGGTGGGATGAGGTTCATTTCTTCAGAGTCACAAAGTTATACAGGTCCCTACTACATGGTACTGTGCACTAAAATAGGATAACAACTTCCCACCAAACCCCAGATGTGGAAAGTATAGGTGGGTGCTTTGACCCATGGGTCATGAAAAGGTTAAAATAAGATTTGAGTGGAAAGCAAAAGCTATCAAAAGTACCTGGAGATCTTTTTCAAAATGTAGATACTCTATAGAGTACTTCCCATCACCTGTTCTGCCCTATCCTTACCCTATTCCAACACATAATATATCTAGATTGCTCAGTCTTCCTTCTGATCAGGATTTGGAGGTATACCAAAACCAGACTCACTGCCATCTAGTAGATTCAAACTCATAGCGACTCCTATTGGGTTTCTAAGGTGGTAAGTCTTTATGGAAATAGATTGCTTCATCTTCCTTCCATGGAGTGGCTAGTGGGTTTGAACTGCCAACCTTCTGGTTAGCAGGCAAATGCCTTAGGCACTGCACCACCAGAAATCCTTAATTTGAGGTATAGACATTGTATTTTGAAAAGACTGTGAAATGATTCTTTTCATGCTTACTACACTTGTATTATTAACACTTGGTTATTTTGGATCTTACTGATCTATGATTTCTATCCATCTATGGATTTATAGCATATGGTCTAATGCATGAGAGGAGTTGTATCGGGCAAAACAGTCTTCCTCAGGCAGCAATTTAAGATAATTAATAACAGTACTTTATACCAGTTATAAGACTTTGAGACTGAAATCTCCTATAGAGCAAAACTAAGAGTTAATCAACAGATTCCAGTTCAAAATGTGGTATAACCACAAAATGCCTCTTCTTTCAAGCCTTTTTATTACCATAAAGGTATTTTGACTAAAGATATGTAATAAGATGGGTTTGGATAGACACAGCCTTAAAGGATGCAGTATTGGCTTTTTTTTAGAACATGAGTTGCTCTCCCAAATTTAGAAACCTTTGAGAGTATGGCCATAGATAATAACTCAGTTTTATATCCTTATCATGGTACGCATGTAAAAGGAAATTACTATAGTGTGAACAAAAAATAAATACATAGTAAAGCTCACTTCCCCTCCACACATCCACCCCACCTTTTCTGTCTCTATCAATCAATTTCTGAGCTTCCTGAGTCCAGGATCACTGTCTCACTCATTTATGCATCTTCTGTACCTAGAAAAAGGCCTGACATAGTTTAAACTAAGGAAATGTTTACTGAAAGACTAAAGTATACTGAAATAATGCAAAAGGCCATATACTTTACCGGGTTTTAAAATTAAATAATTATAATTTATGGAATCATTCATTCTGTTATATCTTGTGATCAGAGTTGGTAACATAACATTAACTTCTTTGCTATATAAACTAAATGGTTAATTTGAAAATAAAATGCATGCAAAATCTGACTCACACCAATTTCCAACACAGCATTATAAATCAAACTAAAGTGAACCCATTTGAGGGACTAAGTATCATTTAAAAAAAAAAAATAAGGTGAAAGTAGTATTATAAATTTGAAGTAATACATAACTGACAAGTAGAACAAACTAAGACATTCTTTTAAAGGACTTAATTTGCTTTAAAAGATTAAGACTACAAGGTTTTTTAAAAGGTTTTCAACGTTGTGTTTACTGGAAATAATCCATTCATTTTAGTTTGAGTGGAACAGTTCAAGTCCAAGGAGAGATAAATTCAAAAACTATTTACTGATTATGCAGTTTTGAGTATGAGTAACTACTTTGTGTTACTAAACTAGTGATTTGAGAGCCAATAGAAATTAATCACTTGGTAAAAGTGCCTCGTTTTATCACTCACTGCAAACATTCTTGTCAGTGACAATCATGTACTTGTCAACTTACACACTGAATGAAAGTGTTTGTTCTTAAAATAAAAGATTGATTTTATTGCATATGCACACATACATTATAATACATACATACAAATACAGACACCCAGGTATAAACTGAAAAGTGGTATTAATAGAGAAGAATGCTGAAGGGAACAGTTCCCTAAATTCCTTTCTGTATTTCTGACTAAATAACAGTTTTTCATCCCAAGTGGAGTTGGTTCATGGTCAGACCACTCTAATAACTTCAGAGCATTTCATAGTAAGTAAAAGAGATAAGAACATTTTTAGCTACTGCTATGTAGAAATAATTTTGAACTAAAAGACATTATCTCTGTTTTAAAAGCAATGGCTCTATTATGTTCTATAACCTGTCCCTTGATTAATGATTACCTACAACATTTAACAGGAGCTCTGGTAGCATAGTGCCTAAGGCACTTGACTGCTAACCAGAAGGCTGGTGGTTCAAACCCATCAGCCACTCCTCGGAAGGAAGGTTGGCCAATCTACTTCCATAGTGATACTGCCTTGGCAACCCAAGGAGGGGTTGCTATGAGTCAGGTCCAGCTCGACAGGCATTTAACAAACATTATCTTTAGGTAACTGAAAGACTTAAGCTTTTGTTTTCACCATCAGCATCAGAATCAGTTTGGTACTGCAAGTAATGACAATTAACATTATATTCATAACAATGACAAATAAAAATTAAGCAAGTGAGTTTTTAGGAATTTAAGACTTTTAAGATGCTGCTTTTCACATAAACTTTAATATTCTGCTCTTTATCCCAAAAGTAAAAACTAAGAATCTAGAATTAACATGCTAAAGATGATATCAAAAAATAAACAACATAATTGGAAATTCTATAAAAAATTCATATACATAAAGCCACAGTATGTATTCCATAATTTTATTTTAAGATATAAATATAAAATTGGCTTAAGTAAGAGTGTACTTAATTCTCTACACAAATGATATTATTCCACCTGTTGTTGTTTTTGTTATGTGCTGTTGAGTCAGCCCCGACTCATAGCGACCCCTGCTTGGGTTTCTGAGGCAGTATCACTACGGAAGTAGATTGCCCAACCTTCCTTCTGAGGAGTGGCTGGTAAGTTTGAACCGCCAGCCTTCTGGTTAGCAGTCAAGTGCCTCAGGCGCTATGCTACCAGAGCTCCATCTATATCACCAACAATTGCAAGAAAAATTTGATTCTGTTAAACCTTATGACATGATATTAAAGTAGCATGACAGGATACAAGAGAAATGCTTTTAAATAGCTGACTTAATTGCTTCTTGCTACCCTTTTTGATATTTCACTGACATTTTTAAAGCATGTTTATCATCAAGTAATCATCTTAATTGGAAACTGAATCAATTAAAAGAAATGATCTGTTCTCTTAAATGCACTAATCAATATTGTTAAATGAAAATGAAATCCACTATTTCAATTAGATTTTTAAAATGAAATGAAATATAAAGTGAATGTTTTAAAACTGCAATACAGACGTGCTGGTAAGCTTCTTTCTAGAAAAATGGAAATATGTTCTGATCATATTCACAGATTAAACTTCCCATAAAAGACAAATTATATGCTTTTCATAGCTCTCTATATTCCCCAACTGTTGGTGCATTTATGGCATCCTATCTAAAAAAATCCCAACCAAATCATGCTAATACCAGTGATCGAGTGCCTCTAATAGTGCAGATACGTGTTACATAAAATTCAGTTCCAGTACATCAAAACTCTTAAGATGACAATACCTAAATTTCAGAATTCTGCACCATACTTAAAGAAATCTTAAAAAATAAAATAAAAAAAAAAAAAAAACCTCATAAAATGTCTGTGGTTGAGGGAGAGAGTCACTGTTTTTTGCCAAGCTGGAGAAGTGGCAAGATGGAGCGCTATAATTTGTGCTGTTAACATACCAGTCTTATTACTGGAGCAAAGCAGCAGAGGCATTGAAGAAACACAATAAACAAATCTATAAACCTAAATTCCTTCTTCAGCCTAAAGGAAAAATGACCATTTTTCAAAAATGTGTATAGTAAGAAACCCTTCTTGCACACAAAGATAAACTAATCGATTTAATAAAATTGAAGTCTTGAGAGTAGAGAAAAATCGTTTTTTTTTCTTTTAAATAAATCAAAAGTCTTTAGCAATTTAGAGAAAAAATTTAAATTCCTTCTAAAATAATCCTTTTAAACATATTGGTTACTGATGGATCTTTAAAATTTGCATTTCCATTTAAGTATATCAGTGGTTACTAGGGGTGAGAGGGAGAGGGGAAAGGGAGTCACTGTTAAGGCAGCTCTCCACAGTTGTTAATTGTAATAGAAAATTTGGCACCAGGTATAGGTGAGAGTTGCACAACATGATTAATGTAACCAATGTCAATGGACTGTACAGGTAAAAATGTCGAATTGGCCCAAAACAAAACAAAAGCCTTTCCACATAATGCTCTGGGCTAAAGAAAAAGAAGTAGTCAAATTTAAATATTTCTTCTTCAAAGTGCTAGTAAACTTTGACAAGTTATGTTAAAGTGCTACAATAAATTAAATCAATAGCTATCTTTAGACACCTGCTAAATCCAAGGTATTCAGATAGTAGATACATATAAATACAAATGGATATAAAGCACAAATGAGAATGAGGTAGGTCAGTTTGGGGCTCAAACTAAGAGGATTAAGAATGTGAAGGAATAGAAATAAATTGTTTGTACGCCATCTCAAAGATTAGGTAACCAGGTGACTGTAAGGCCCAGTATATTAAATTAGATCACTATGATGTAATGAGCAGGAACACACTTTGAAGGACAGAAACAGCCTATTCAATGTAACTTCTTATTAGAACTAACTTAAAATAACAGTAATAAAACAACAATACTACCCTCAAAGATGTTATTGTTGTTGTCATGTGCCGTTGAGTCAGCCCCAACTCATAGCTACCCCTCCTTGGGTTTCCGAGGAGGTATCACTACGGAAATAGATTGCCCAACTTTCCTTCCAAGGAGTGGCTGGTGGGTTTGAACCACCAGCTTTCTGGTTAGCAGTCAAGGGCCTTAGGCACTATGCTACCAAAACCAAACTCACTGCCATCGAGTTGATTCTGACTCATAGTGATCCCCTTTGGGTTTCTGAGGCAGTAAATCTTTATGGAAGTAGATTTCCCAGTCTTCCTTACACAGAGTGGCTGGTGGGTTTGAACCGCGAGCCTTCTGGTTAGCAGCCAAATGCCTTAGGCACTTCTCCACGACAGCTCCTTATATATATATTGACTAACACAAACACAACCATTGCTGTGGAGTCAGATGCAACTCATGGCGACCCCTCCTTGGGCTTCCGAGGCAGTATCACTACAGAAACAGATTGCCCAACCTTCCTTCCGGGGAGTGGCTGGTGGGTTTGAACCACCAGCCTGCTGGTTAGCAGTCAAATGCCTTAGGTACTATGCCACTAGCAGATATTAAATAATTTGCACAAGAATTTACTGAAATTTATGATCAGCAGAACAAAGAATAAATTAATTAACCACTCAATAAATATTTAATCAAATCATTACTATATACTAGGCATTTTACTAGATGCTTAAAATAATGAATGAAACAGGTAAAAATCCAATCCAAACGTCATGATGCTTAAGCATCTAGTAAAGATAGCAGGGTTAATAACATGAAATAAGAAACATAATAAATGATGTAGTACGTTAGAAGGTTATACATGTTAGAGGACAAAGTAGAATTGCATTAGGGAGGCTGGGGAGTGTTGGGGAAGAACATTTCCTTTTAAATAGTGTTTTTAGCATAACAAAAAATTAATACACTCTGACCAAGTGGGATTCATACCAGGTTTACTAGGGTGGTTCAACATCAGAATATCAATCAATGTAATCCACCACATATACAAAACAAAACAAAAGAACTATATGATTATATCCATTGATTCAGAAAAGGTATCTGATAAAATCCAACATCTGTTCCAGTTCAGAATTCTCATCAAAATAGGGATAGAAGGGAAATTCCTCAACATAATAAAGGGTATATATGTAAAGCCAATGGCCAACATCATTATTAATGGAGAAAGACTCAAGGCATTCCCCTTATGAATGGGAACCAGACAGGGATGCCCTCTATCACCACTTCTATTTAACATGGTTTTGGAAGTCCTGGCCAGGGCAATAAGGCAAGAAAGAGAAATAAAAGGCATACAAATTGGCAAATAGGAACTAAAATTATATCTATTTGTGGATGATATGATCCTGTACATAGAAAACCTAAGGACTCAATAAAAAAAATACTGGAACTAACAGAGAGGTTTAGCAAAGTGGCAGGATACAAGGTCAACATATAAAAATCAGTTGGATTCCTCTACACCAACAAAGAGTCCTCTGATAAAGAAATAAGGGAAGCAGTACCATTTACAACAGCTACTAAAAAGATAAAATATCTAGGAATAAACCTCACCAGAGACACAAAAGACCTATACAAAGAAAACTATAAAACACTGCTACAAGAGACAGCAAGGGCACTACATAAATGGAAGAACCTACCGTGTTCATGGATAGGTAGACTGAATATTGTGAAAATGTCAATACTACCTAAAGCAATCTATACATTTAACGCAATACTGATCCAGATTTCAACAAAACTTTTTAAGAACATGTTAAAACTAATTACTAATTTCATAACAACAACAACAATTTCATATGGAAAGGAAAGAGACCTCGAATAAGCAGAGTACTTCTCAAGAAGAAAAACAAAGTGGGAGGTCTCACACTCCCAGATCTTAAGACCTACTATGCAGCAGCAATAGTCAAAACAGCATGGTATTGGTACAATGACAGACAGATAGACCAATGGAACAGAACTGAAAATCCAGATATAGACTCATCCATATATGGACAACTGATCTTTGACAAAGGTCCAAAACCCATTAAATGGAAAAGAGACAGCCTCTTTAACAAATGGTGCTGGCAAAACTGGATATCCACCTGCAGAAAAATGAAACAAGACCCATACCTCACCCCACACACAAAAACAAACTCAAGCTGGATCGAAGACTTAAATGTAAAACCCAAAACTATAAAATTCATCAAAAATAAAATAGGGGCAAATCTGGGAGCCCTAATTTATGGCATAAATAGACTACCAAGCATAATCCAGAATGTGCAGGAGATAGAAGAAAAGTTAGATGACCAAGACCTTTTACAAATTAAATTCTTACGTGCATCGAAAGACTTCATCAAAAGGGTATAAAGAGAACCTACAGATTGGGAGAAAATATTTGCCTATGAAATATCTGATAAAGGACTGTGATAGTTGAAGATGTGTCAACTTGGCTGGACTCCAGTTGTGAGTGGTGGTTCCCATGATGGATCACATGACTGAGTTCTGAGCGGCCAGTCTGCCCAAGGGGAGTTTCCCCAGGGGTGTGGCCTACCTGCAAT
>NW_006921662.1:2021279-2028313 GCF_000298275.1 Orycteropus afer afer
AAAAAAAAAAAAAAAAAAGGCCATTTGGAAGCAATCAGCCATAGGACACGTTGACCCTTGAGATCAGAAGAACTAGATGGTGCCCGGCTACCAATGCCATCCTCTCAGGAAAGGATCAAATCTGGAGATCCTGGATAGAGTGGGAGGGAAAATGTGCAACAAAATCCAAAAACTCAGTAATGACCAGAAGTACTGGTCAGATGAAATCTGGTGAGACTCCCAATACTACGGCCCCGGAATACATTCTGTGCCTGGAATAAAACGTACCCACAGGGGCTGGCTCTCAGCCTAATAGATGTACATGCAGACCACTCAACCCAGTATGACTCACCCACATACTCTATGGTAATATATCCCTTAGAGCAATAGACCACGGGACACCAGAGGACCAACATTCAAATTGAGGAAATGCAGGACAAATAAGAGTGCATAAATATGAGGGGCACAGGGGGAGGGTTACAGGGTAGGGAGAGGAGGAGACTGGGTTAGGACTGGACATGGTGAATGGGGAATGAAATTAAATGTACATGTAACATTGAATGTAAAACAAACTCTTAAAATAAAATAAAAAAAAATTTAAAAAGAGACACATTGTCATGTGCAGAAGAGGAGTGGCCATGAATGAAGGAATGAATGAATAGATAGATAGTGTTTTCAGGATAGGTCTCATGAAGAAGGTGACATCTGACCCAAGATTTGAAAGCAGTATGGAAACAAGTGAGGTGGTTTAATAGGAGAAGAAGACTCAAGGCAGAAGGAATAGCTGTGTTAATACTCCATAGGCTTGTATGCAGTGCCAAGCGGCATGAGGAGAAAAAATAAAAAACTACCATGACTACTTTCATTTTAAATTCATAATCTCCAACATCAAAAGAGCTCTAAACAATGCCAAGCAATCCTATTTTCCCCTAGTCCCCTCACTTTCTCCATTTAGATAATAATTTCCTATCTTCTCTCCTTAAATAGTCAACCACTTCCCCCCATTCTCTCGCAGCTGATGAACTTGCTTTCTAATTTCACTAAAAGAAAGAAAGAAAAAAAAAAAAAACTCTGAAGCAATGAAAAGAGAAATTCTTTCAGCCCTCAGCACCACATTTACCTGCCTCCTCCATCTATGCCCACAGACTGCCTATTCCTACTCTCCTGTCATAAACGCATCATCTATGTTCTTCACAAAAATAGACTTCTCCAGCAATTGTTCCTTCTCTCTCCAGCAAGTGGTTTTCTTATGTACTAGATTTTCCCAGCAGCCTATATGCATGTTATTTTTTCTGTTGACCCCATTTACTTCTCAAGCTATGTACATTTCTCTGCTGTTTTTCACAATAAAACTCCTCAAAAGAGCTATCAATGCTTTTTGTCTGCATGCTCTCTCCTCTTCCCATGCTTCAATCATGATTTCTTCCTCACCACTTCAGCAAACTTCCTCTTCCTGAAGTTACCACATCTTCATATCACTACATCCAGCGGCCAAGGTCCATTTTAATGAACTGTCCTAGCATTTGACACTGTTGATCTCTCCTTCTTTGATATTCTTTTTTCACTTGGCGGCTAACAGAATGTATGCTTCTGATTTCTCTTCTACCTCACTGGTCACTCACTCTTTCTTGGCCTTCTCTGCTACTGTCCCCTCCACCCTCACCTTTCATTATTAGATCCCTAGAACTCTTGTCACATGTATTTATACTCACTCCTTTGGTAATTTCACCTGGTCCACAGTCTAAAGCTTTAAATACTACCAGTATGCTCATGACTCACAAATTACATTCCCAGTCCAATTTTCTCCTCTGTCTCCTTTATCAGTCTGCCTAGTCCATATTTCCATTTGGATGTCTAACAGATATCTCAAATTTAACCTGCCCAAGACTGATCATTTATTCTTCAACAAAATCTCTTCTACTTTCAGTCTTCTTCATCTACAACAACTATACCCTTCCAGCTTCTCAGATGAGAAATCGTGGAATTATTCTTGACCCCTCTTTCCCTCAAATTTCTTATTCAATCCTTCAGAGCATCCATATGACATCATCTTCAAAATAGACCCATAGTTTGATCACTTCTTATCACTATCCCAACAATCAGTTCCAAACTGCCATCACTTCTCACCTATATTACAGCAAATAGCCTTTTAAATCTTCCTTCTACCTGCCTCCATCTATGATCACCCCAAGAAATATTGCTCAATGTTACATTCTCCATGAAATTAACACTGACTGTGCTGTTTTAAATTGCAATCCCTGGAAGTCCCCATTTTTCTTAATCCTGTTCTACTTACTTCTCCATAGCACTTAACACCTTTGAACATTCTGCATTATTTGTCTATTAAATTTATTGTCTGTTCCCCTCTCACTTTGTAAAAGCTTCAGAAGTCAGGGATTCTTTTTCACTTTGTTCTCTGATGTATCCTAGCATCCAGAACATTACCTGGTACATATAGATACTCAAATTACACTTACTAATGAGGGAATGAATAAAGATTATGTATGTAAGTGTAACAGGTTTTCCAGGTAACTCTAATACAGGCCAGTTGGGACCACACTTTTAAGAAATACTGTTTAGAAATACTTACTAGGAAATACTGCTTGAAATTAGTTAACAAATGATCTTGGGAAAAATGTACTCTTTGCCCTGATAAACCACCTCCCTTTTTGCATTCCTTACTTCTGCCATTAAGCTTCCACATCTTCCCTCTGTCACATTTCATTTTTATTCTTTTCTCATGTTATGAAATATGTGCCTGATGCAATTACCATCTCTGTCTATTCATATATCAAGCATTTCCTAATACTCCATAATGTTGCAATGTTGTATGTGCTGATCTTAGCTATAGATTATATACCATGGAATAAGAAACCATCACTATTACGCTTCTTTTTAAAAAGATTAATAGGAAAATGTAGACATTTATAATTTATTATTTATGGTAAAAGCTTTATAAACTCTTCCAAAATCTCTAGCTAACATAAAAAGAAAGCATTGACTTTTGATCCACTCCTTTTATCCAATGTTTTATTAAGTCAGGCATGTGGCTCATGTCACAAATATAGAGTGTACACTCAGGATCTCACAGAATTTCCACTTCCACACACAACACCATTATGTAACTCCAGATTTAAAATTACACACACTATTCCATTTAAAAAATAGTAACACCTTATTCTTACAATTTTTTTATCATCCTTCAATGAGTTCCACTATTTCAATTTAATAAGCTCTTCATGCACTAAAATTGTGAAAATGTTTCTTTACATATTCCTTATAATCAGAAGTCACTCAGCAGTTTTCATTTCTTTACTAATTTAACAATATTAATTGCTTACTATGATTAGATACACAGGGTCACTATGAGTCAGCGCCAACTGACAGTACTGATAACAAAAATGTGACTAGATATTAGGACACAAAGACACTTAAAATGATCCTTGAGTTTACAGACTCTACAATCCAAGGAGAAGTGAAATAAGCCAACAAATATTGTATAACGCACACCCAAAATTCTAAAAGACAAATTCATAGATGATTAGGAGGTCAAAAACCCGGAAGAGACGTCTAAGCTAAATTGTAAACAACGATTGAGGTAGTTAACAGAAAATGGAGAAATGGTATTCAAAGGAAAGCAAACAGGAAGGAGAGGTGCATACCTGCATTTTTTTCATTTATTTATTCTTGCAGGGATAGTAAATTTTTTAATGGTTCCCTATATCCAACTCCAGACTCTACCACATACTAGTTAGAGTGTAAACTCTAAGAAAATCATTTAATCTCTCTATATAACATATAAAGTGGCATTAATAAAGTACATAACTGATACGGTTATTGTAAAGATTAAATTAGATTACGTAAAGCATTCACATAGTACTAGAATATAGCTAATACTCCATAAGTGTTATATTTATTTATTTAAAAGTAATTTTGTTCATTCACTCCCTGTCTATTATGCATCTAGGTTCAGAAACAGTAATACATGAAACCTTTTCAGTAAACTAATAGCAAATGGGGGAGCTCTGGTGGCATAGTGCCTAAGGTATGTGACTGCTAAATAGAAAGCTGGCAGTTCAAACCCACCAGCCACTCCTCAGAAGGAAGGCTGGACAATCTACTTCCGTAGAGGTACCACCTTGGAAATCCAAGGAGGGGTCGCTATGAGTCTAAATCAACTTGATGGCAGTGAGTTTAATAGCAAATGGTTCAGAATGGCTGGAATCAAGGTATTTGGAGAAGTATTATAGAAAAGGTTAAAGAAATAGAGATTACAAGATGGATTTTGTGAACCAGACCGGGGATTCCTACTTTATCCTAAATATATACAATGGGAAAATATAAGTTTTGCTTTTTAAAAAGAAGGTTGTCAAAACATTCAGAATGGATCGTGGCTTGAAAGAGGAACTAAATAAAAGAACATAACCAGTATCAGCTACTGACAGTGAGGTTAAAGGGAATAAAAGATACAGACAGTCCCCAATTGTAAATAAGTTCCATTCCTAAGTCTACGGTTCATATCTAGCATCAGTTAATCACATGCTTGTCTTAGTATATAGTATAGTGTACCTTTTTATACACAAAAAAAATTAAAGAAACACTTCTGGAGACACTAAAACATCAGTAATAATAATAATAATGTTTTTATGAGTGCAGTAAAGTAACACCCATTTTATTACAAACAATTGCATGTTGCCAATGGCACAGACAGAAAGGACTCTGTGGTCCTCTAAGTAGCCTGTGCCATCTGTGCTTGAGATGGTGGTGGTGGCAGGAATCTTGTCCCTCTTGTACCTGGGCTGTCCCTCTCCATTGTTCCCAGGAGCCTGGGATGATAGCTGGGTCTGGGGCCACCATGCTGCAACTGACTGCAGACAATGCTGGTTGAAGGTGCTCATGGCTGGGTGGTCCATGGGCCACCCTCACCACCTAGGCTTGGTTGGAGGCAGGTGCTGCAAAGTCCTGGGCCAGGTGGGTATAGGGGGTGCCCAGTGGTTGCTGTGGGGTGGGACAAGTCAGGGGAGAGACAATGCACCATTGGGCACCTTCTCATGCAAGGTCTCTGAGTTTGCACTCAAGAAAAGTCACGTGGGTGTTGCTTCGTTAACTATGGGTTGCATATTAAATTACAGGTTCATAACCATGGAACTGCTTGTGCTAGAGTAGTATTTAAAGATAACTCTTAATTTTCTAGTTTAGGCTACAGAGTAGCACTAGTTCCCTAAAGAGAGGATGTAGGAGGGATAGTTTGTGCATATATGTACAGATGGATGTATGAAAATGTGTCTGCGCATGTGTGTGTATAGAAACATATATACATACAGACATACACACATAAATAGAGACTTGGGAGCTCTGGTGGCGTAGTACATAAGGCATTTGACTGCTAACTAGAAGGCTGACAGTTCAAACCCACCAGCCACTCCTCAGAAGGAAGATTGGGCAATCTACTTCCATAGTGACACTGCCTTGGAAGCCCAAGGAGGGGTCGCTATGAGTTGGATCCAACTCAATGGCAGTGAGTTGTTGTTGTTGTTTTTTATAGACAGATTTCTACATATTCATATACTATACTCGTATATGAATGGTACTGCAATGGTTAAGTGTTCAGCTGCTAAATGAAAGATTGGTTAGAACCTACCAATGGCTCCATGGGAGAAAAGACCTGGTGATCTGCTCCACCAAGATTTCAGCCTAGAAAACCCCTATACGGTAGTTCTACTATATCCTATAGGGTCACTATGAGTTGTAATTGATTCAACAGCACACAACAAAAACAACAATATTATACATACATACACATATATGATTATATAGTCTGAGCTAAAGATACATTTGAAATCATTAATCTAGGTAATTAATGCACTTATGGTCTTACATAAGAAAACCCAATGAGATGGTATGAATTAAAGACACAGATGTCTGAAGATGAAGCCACAGGACTGCAACATTTAAAAGACAGGTAAAAGGCAAGTCTAACTTCAAAGGACACTGAAAGAAGTGCCAGAGAAACAAAAACACCAGACATTTATAGCAAATATAAAAAGAAATGAGGGCATTACAAAACAAAAGTAGTTAATGTGTCAATAAATAGGCATATAAGGGAGAGATATATTTAAGAATAGAGCAAAGATTATTTTCATATTTATTACATCTACAGAAACCAAAGCTATTCTCTCAGGAAATAATGGCACAAAAGAGAATGATGGTGGATTGAAAGAAAATCTAACAGGAGAGTAAGCTTCCTCAATGTGAAAGGCTTTAGTGGTCTGCCTTTGGCAAATTTTTTTAAGCTTTTTATTTTGAAATAATTTTAGATCTACTGAAAAGTTTCAAGAATAGAACAGAGAGTTCCCATATGCCCTTTACCCAGCTGTCCATAATGTTAACATCTTACATAACAACATGGTGCATTTACCAAAACCAACAAATTAACATAGGTACAATATTATTAATAATCTACAGACAGTATTTGGATTATACCAGTTTATCCCCTAATATCTTTCTATTCTAGCATCTAAACCAATCTCTTCTAATTTGCAGTTCATGGGTCTTTCCTAGATTTCTATGAGCTTGACACTTTCGTAGAATACTGATCAGTTATATTGTAGCACACCTCTCATTTTGGGTTTAGCCAATGTTTCCTCATGATTAGGTTGAGGTTACACATTTTTGGCAAGAATATCATAGGGGCAATGTGTTTTTGTCAGTTCATCTCAGCAGGGGGTACATGATGTTGATTTATCTCATGACTACAGATGATATTAACTGAGATCACCTGATTAATAACACTTGGTGATGTCTGCTGGGTTATAACTATAAAATTATCATTTTTCTTGTTTCTTATAAAGTTATAATAGATACTTAATAAACTGTGAGTGAATGATTAATATTTTGGGAAAATATATCCCAAATCAAAATATATCCCAAATAAATCAAACTTTTAAAAATCTATTATAGATATGGGAGCTCTGGTAGCATAGTGCCTAAGGCACTTGACTGCTAACCAGAAGGCTGGCAGTTCAAACCCACCAGCCACTCCTCAGAAGGAAGGT
>NW_006921662.1:2028953-2038211 GCF_000298275.1 Orycteropus afer afer
TAGGAGCACACTGCCAGGTCTTTCCTCTCACAGAGATGCTAGGTGGGTCTGAACCACCATCCTTTCAGTTAGCAGGGAACACTTAACTTCTGTGCCACCAGGGATCCTTTTTAAAATAGTAGTACTGAATAATTGTTCACTGGATAAATAAACAGGTAATCAAATTACCATCTTCAGTGTTTTATTATTATTTGATAGATAAATAAATTCTCAACTCAAGTTTTTAGGATTATCACCTAATGCATATTTAAATATATGTTATGAATTGGGATTTGAAATCAAGTTCTGAGTATATCAGAAAATTATTTTTATGGAACCAAATAAGTACTCTGGAATCATCCTTCTTGTCTCATATTCCAAGACTCTTACCTAGTTATCAGTCTTTGATGTGGCATCTTGTCAAATTCTTTTGGAAAAAAATCAAGTATACCATAGCCACTGAATTTTCATTATGTATAATAGTGGTCTATCTTCAAAGAACTAAAATGGATTAGTTGGGCATGACCTCCTCTGTTCAAAACTACACTGGATATCTTTTATTAAATTATGAATTTTCAGGTGTTCCCTCACACAGTAATATAATTGTCCATGGTCCACCAGAGACTTTTAAAATAACTTTCAATTCAAAGTCCTTATAAGAGTCTTAAGAAAGTGACATAAAGCTTTTATACTTATAGCCATAAAAGTTTATTCCTTACATAATGAAAATTTGACAGAATTGGTGATATGCTTACAAAATGGAATAGTGATTTCATTAGAAGTGGATAGTCTGGAGGAATTTATCCTCCTGTGGTCCTATGGAAAAGTTTACTTTAATGAAACTGAAAGTCCTCTCTCCAATCTCAGTCATTATTTATCATTTATGGCTTTTAACACTATAGTAAGTATTTTCATATACACAATCAATTTTTATATTGTTATGGACTGTATTGTGTTCTTCCCTTCCGCCACAAAAAGATATGTTGAAGTTCTAGCTCCTGGTGCCTGTGAACATGACCTTATCTGGAAATAGGGTTTCTGAAAATGATACCAGTTAAGATCATATGAGGTCATACTAGAGTAGTGTGGCTGTTAACTCAATCTGAGTGCGGTCCTTAAAAGAAGAGAAGAGAGAGAGAGAGACATGGTTAGAAAGGATGGCCATGTGAAGATGCAGCTATAAATCGTAATTCCTGGGGCTATCAGGTGCTGGGATAGACAAGACAGGATGTTCTCCTAAAGACTTAGGAGGGAGCATGGCCCAGCCAGTCCACTGTCCTGGACTTCTAGTCTCTAGAACTAGTTGTGAGATGATACATTTCTATTCTTATAAGCTCCCCCAGTTTGTGGTATTTTGTTATGGCAATCCTAGGAAACTAATACATGTGTGTGTGTGTGTATAAATATATATATAGAGAGAGAGAGAGAGAGAGAAAGAGAGAGAGATTATGTTACAGAGAAATTTTATTAAAATTTATCTAGTACCATGCCTAATCCACTTGACTGCTAACCAGAAGGCTGGCTGTTCAAACCACCAGTCACTCCTCGGAAGGAAGATAGGGAGATCTACTTCCATAGTGATACTGCCTCGGAAACCCAAGGAGGGGTCGATATGAGTTGGGTCTGACTCGACGGCACATAACAACAAAAACAACAACTGACTCATAAGATCCTATGCAAAAAAGGTTGGATCATATATGGTCCTAGCCCTGGAAAAACTTATAATCTATTGAGAAAATTAATAAGTAAATTAATAAGAAAATTATTAGAACTGCTAATAAAAAAATCAGTTACAGGAATCATCTTGATTCCATGAGTCTCCCTACTCTGTATAACCTACCTACAAGAGTTGGCAGTTCTACCTCTCAAATATAACTAAATCTGTTTCACTCCTCTCTTCCACTTTCTAGTCCTAGCCACCATAAACTGGAAAACTACAAGAGCCTCATAACTGGATAATCTGGGTAATCTTTTTAACATATAAATCACATCCAGTCACTCATTGGTCTAAAAATTTTCCAATGACATATTGCTTCATTCAGAATAAAGTCTTAACTCCTTATTAACACAGATTGAGTTAGCAGCTTTCAAGGCCCTATATGGTCTGTCCCCTTCCTGCTATTCTAACCTTATCTAGTATAACTCTCCCTTTGCTTATACTTGATTTGCTTCTTATCCTAAGAAATGCCAAGCTTTCTCCCTCCTTGAGATCTCTGCAACAGCAATTCCTATTGTCTGAAATGATGCTCCCCCTTTGTCAGTCTCAAAACTGATTCCTTCTTCAGTCTCAGCTTAAATATCACCTTTCAGTGATGCTTTTTCTGAACAGCCAACCTAAATTAATCATCCAATCAACATCTCACACCCTGAATTTATCACTTACTGATTTTTTTTTTTAAATTGTTGCTTATTATTCCATTCCTTACCTAGAAATTCAACTCTATGAAAACACGTTATATATATAATCTCAAGTGCTTCAAGCAGTATTTGACCCAAAACAAACTGTCATAAATAATTTTTAGATAACACATATGCTAAGTAATATAGGCACAGAGAAAGGAGTGCAGACTTAGTGAGGGGGAGGTACACTCTGGGAAGGCTTTAAGAGGTGAAGGTAGATATAAAAAAGAGATAAATTACAGTAACCCTGGATAAATGCTAGGACTCAGATATGAACCACACTCTACAAGAACAGAGAGAACAGAATGATTGGAAAGGGGTTAGTACAAGGACTGACATCTAAGCAGGCTTCAGGGAAAATGAGAGAGGGCATACTAAGATTGGTGGTAAGGTATAGCAGGAGTAAAGCCACACTCTGTAAAAGATAAGTTTGAAGGAATTTTCAATACAACTGGAATACAGTTAATATAGGAGAGAATGGTAAGAGATAAGGCTGGAAACTGAGCAAGGATTTGAAGCCAAAGAAAGAGCAAGCATCTTACATAAAACTACATTCTGAGAAAATGGCAGATTTAGGATACAAACTCAGATCTGTTGGATTCCAGAGCCAATGCTCTGAACAATGGGCTAGACAATGAAAGAGGATAAGGTAGTAGATAATTTAACAATTTAAAATATTATTTTCAATTTAAAATAAACACAGTTGTGTTGTGGTACAGAACCCACAGTACATATGAGCATTTTAGAAAAATAGATGGAAATATTGTGCAAATGTGTGTTTTCTTCTGCCATTAGGGGCATTTTGTTGGGTGGAAAAGCTTTTGAGAAAGATATATATGTATTTCCCTATGAACGGTAAGAAAGATTTTGGTGGAACAATAGAAGATAGTTTTGCATTTTGAATCTTCCGTATCATTTTCCTACTGATAAACTTAGGATCTGTTGTTGTTGTTGTTATGTGCTGTCGAGTAGGACCCGACTCATAGCAACCCCTCCTTGGGTTTCCGAGGCAGTATCACTATGGAAGTAGATTGCCCCATCTTCCTTCTGAGGAGCTGCTGGTTGGTTTGAACCAGATCTAGGCATGCAGAATTAATTTTGAAAAGAAACATATCTATTGTAACATATTTGAACTCCTTCACTACCATACACATTTCTTAACATTAATGTAGATTGCCAGCTAAAAGATCTATATTCTAGGAGATCTGCAGGTTTATAGCTCTAGACTAGGCTCTTAGATTGACAAACTAAATTCAGTCATACTTCTTAGCCATGAAAAGTGTACAGGAAAATACATAGAAAAATAAATCAATAAGTTTCAAGGGCCTTAATAACAAACAATACACAAAAGAAAATATTTTCTTTTATTGTGTTAGCATACTATGAGATAAAGGAAAAAGACCTGGAAATTAAGGCTTAACTCTTCATAAAGTTGCTAGCTAAGGAAGGATGATAATGTTGTCAAAGAGTAGTGGATTAAGGAGCTGTTTCTGGGATTCTTTCCAAATTCATTATCTGAAGAAGAATTCATCCAAATGGAACTTACTATCAACCGTCGAAGCTATGTTTATTTCATGGTATCATGGAATGTTAGAGCCAAAAGTTTTCTCAAACCCAGTGATCTTTTAGTCTAATTCATGTTACAGACGCAGAAACTGAGGCCTAAAGAGGTTAAGAAGTCAACTATCAAAGAAAACAGTCTATTAGTAGCTAATCCAGAAATATAAATTATGTATATACCTGTATTCTCATATAAAACTTACATATTTTACATATTAGCTTAAATAATTAATAATTTAAATAGTAATGGTAAAGCAAACTACCAGAACACTGCCCTTCCTCAGACACTCCCTCTCCATGGGCCAGTCCCTCCTGCATAGAGAAGACTATACCCTGTTCAGATTATTCTTTCTTTGTCTTTCTTCATTGTTGTATCACAGAAATGTTTCCCTAATATATTGTTTAGCTTTTCTTATTTTTGAACACTACATTTAAAAAAAAAACCAAACTCATGATATGTATTCTTCAGTGACTTGCTTCTTCCATTTAATACATTCATTTTCACTTTTGCTGCTATTCATTCATGTCTCTGCTATATGGTGCTCCATTGTATGACTGTAACAATTTATCCATTTAATACTAATGGACATTTAAGATTATTTTCAGTATTTTGCCATTATGAGTAATTTTGGTAAATTACTTGGCATACATTTTAGAGTGAAATTGCTAGGTCATAGAAAATTTTCACGTAGTAGTGTCAAAGTATTTGCCAAATAGGTTCTACAAATTTACACTCTTAAATAGTTAAAACATTGTCCTTTGCTTCATGCCCTTGCCAAAATTAGGAATTTTCAGGTTTGTTTTTTTTTTTTAACCAAGCTGGTGGGTCAAAACAAAGCAAACTCACTGCTGTCGAGTCAGATCCGACGCACAGCAACCCCTCCTTGGGTTTCCAAGGTGGTTATTTCTACAGTAGATTGCCCAGCCTTTCTTCTGAAGAGTGGCTGGTGGGTACAAGCTGATATTTCATTCTGTGTGTGTTTTAATTTTCTGTCCTCTAATTATTAATGAGATTGAGCATCTTGCATATCTTTATTAAGGAGCCTTGGTATGCAGTGGTTATGCACTTAGCTGCTAACTTTAAGTTTGGTGGTTTGAACTCATCAGAGGATCCGTGGGAAAAAAGGTTTGGCAATCTGCTCCTATAAAGATTACAGAAAAAACCCTAAGCAGGAATTCTACTCTATTCTGTATGCCTCTCCTGTTGCCATACTCAAAACAGAAATTGGAACCATTCGATTCTTGACGTCAGAATTTGATTCTTTGAGTCAGAATTTGATTGAGTCAGAATTGGCTAATAGCACACAACATCAACAATTAAAATCTCTTATACAATTTACATTAGATCATACAATTTTACAGATTCCATGCATTTTTTAAAAAATATTATAGATCCCAAATCCTTGAGTGATTTACATGTATTGCAAATATGGTGTCTTCTGAAGACCAAAAGTCCTTAATTCAATGAAATGAAATTTATTAAGTTTTTCTCTTATGCCCTAAGAAGCTATTACATATATCCAAGTAAATAAAAATGTCACTTTGGTATCTTCCTTTATAAATCTTTATACTTTTGGGGGGAGGGAGAGGAGGTCATTGTGGAGGCTGATACTTCCAATAGTAATAGCTGGCACTCCGTTACAGGAAAAGCTTGTAGTTCTTCAATATTAAGCCTGATGTTTGTTGAAGATATCGTGTATTATGCTTTTCACTTCTAGTTTTTTGGAAATTTATATCATGAATGCTTGTTAAATTTTAAGAATACTTTTTTACATTTGTTGAGATGATCTAATGATTTTTCTATCACCAATTAATACAATTAATTACACTGATTAATTTTCTAATGTGTAATTGCCATCACATTTCTGGAATAAATGCAACCTGTCAATGAAGTAGTATCCACTTTACACACTGTTAGAACTAAATGGAAGTGTTTTGTTTAAATTTTTGAATCTATGCTCATGAGAGAGATTAGCATATAATGTTCTGTTATATTTTCTCAGGTCTTGGAATCAAGATTATTTTAGCCTCAAAAAATGGGAAATGTCTCCCTTTTTGCCATACTCAAAACAGGAATTGGAACCATTTGATTCTTGAACGTGTGGAATAACTCGCTTATTTTATACAACTATAGTGTTTAGACTTATCCACCAGTTATCATATCTTTTGTTCTTCCTTCCTTCTTACAACTCATACTTTCTAATCTTGGATATTCCATGTGAGATAACTTTCTTTCTCCTTGGAGTAAGAATTCCTTTAGGATTTCTTTCTGCTATCGGTGTGCCAGTCAGGGTCCAAAACCAAAATCAAACCAGTAGGATATTTATCTATACACACACACATCAAAAACCCAAACTTACTGCTATTGAGTCAATTCTGACTCACACTGACTCCATAGGACTGAGTGGAACTGCTGCATAGGGTTTCCAAGGCTGTAAATCTTTATAGAAGCAGACTGCCACATCTTCCTCCCACAGAGAACCTCTCGGTTAATAGTCAAGTGCTTTAACCAGTGAGTCATCAGGGATCTTTATTCATTATTTATATTATATAAATATTTATATATAAATAAACCATAATAAACATATAAATCATTTTGTCTTTGGCTCTTGAAAAACAGTCCTTGCACAGCCAGCTACCAGAGGGCATAAGTAGTTAGACCTGTGGGCTTGGGACCATGGTCACAGAGGACATCAAGCTCAACTGGCATAACACACTACACAAAAACACTGTTCTACATCCTACTTTGCTGAGAGGCAACTGGGGTCTTAAAAGCTTGCAAGCAGCCATTTAGATGCAACAATTGGTCTCTCTTTATCCAAGGCAAAGACGTATAGAAACAACTAGTCCAAGGGACTGGTAGACTATGTGATCCTCAGCCTGTATGACCAGGAAACCAGAAGAACTAGATGGTATCCAGTTACCACTGTCAACCACTCAGAGGGGGATCAGTGTGTAAGATCATGGATAGAGAGGGAGAAAAATGTGGAACTAAACTCAAAATCATTAAAAAAAAAAAAAAAAAAGACCACATTTGTTGGCCTGATAGAGCTTGAGATCCTTGAGACTATGCCCCCTAGCTACCTTTCACATCTGGAATTAAGCCCACTCTTGTGGCTTCCAGCCAAATAATAGACAGGCATATGGACTGAACAGTTATACAGGTAGATACTCTGGTACCATAAGTGCCTAAGGCAACTGACTGCAAACTAGAAGACAGTTCAAACCCAACAGCCACTCCTCAGAAGGAAGATGGGGCAATCTACTTTCGTAGTGATACTGCCTCGGAAACCCAAGGAGGGGTCGCTATGAGTTGGGTCTGACTCAACGGCACATAACAACAACAACAACTCCTTGAAGAGATCAATCATGGGAGAATAGAAGGGCAGTGTTTGCACAGGGAGATATCTCATGGAGTGGGAATGCATGAGAAGGACACCAGGAAGTGGAAGAGAGCTGTTACATTGTGGGGAACTGCAGTCATGAGACAAAATGTGTATGAACTGCTGTATGGAAAATGAATTTGTTCTGAAAACTTTCCCCAAAATCACAATAAAAATTAACAAAACAAGATAAAAACTTGGAATTTCCCAAGCAATCAAGGTATCTTCTAAAACAGCCTGGCAATTGTTAAATATGTACAGATGAGTAAGGACTACACACATCATAGCTAACTTCATAAAGAGAGAGGGGTATGATTTAGTCAACCGTTCATCTTCAACGATTCAATCAATCATAACTATGTAATAAGATCCCAATCATGACGATGCAATAAAGCCAATAAAAGACCCAGAACACAGAAGTAGTTTTGGCTTCCTGATTGGCAAGAGTATCTGCTTTTGGAAAGGGGCAATGGAAGGGGTTCTTCAGACCAGGACTCCTCCCAGACCCTGTCATGTATGTCCATTTATTTGTAACCTGTATGGTTATAATAAATGGATAACTGTAGAATAAATACTCTATATGAATTATGTGAGCCATTTCAAGAAATTAAGGAACTCACAGGGCAATGGGCCAATAGGGGCTGGTGTCCGCTTGGATGAAGGTGGATTCAAGAGAGAATCTGTGTTAGAATCTTTCAGAAACCTGGGGGAACTAATAGTTTAGAATCACTTTAAATTTGGTTTGAGTTTTGTCAGACTAAATCAGAAATTATTAATTAGGCCTTAAAATTACTGTGCAGATTTGCATGTGGTTATTTACCAGTGGCTCTTATTCCTACCTTCCACTTAGCACCAATGATATGAATGTGTGTGCTTCCTTGCTGATTCCCAGGAAATGGATTGAAGGAAGAAAATCTTTACTTCTTGTTTACTTTTACATTAAGTTGCCCTAGATATATGGGAATACAGTTTACTGTTATACTTCTTATCTTGGAAAGTGAGTACAAGGCTTTGTCTCCCATATCCCCTCACGACAAGATTTTTTTTTTTTTTTTAACAATTCTGCATTTTAAATTGTTTCAGTATGTAGGCTAACTGAAGCATAAGCATTGCCAAGTAAAGAGAGAACCTGAGTACTTCTTTACCTAAAATGGAACACAAATTTATAGTCATGATTAGTAATCAGTTATACCTAATAAATATTTTTATATTTTCTGAGCCAAGTCAATAGTATCTTTGAGAATTCATCTATGCTGATGATTTTTAAATAACTGACTCTTCTTTTACAAGTTTGCAAAACTCTATCAATGAGAATCAAATTCTGTCAGGTCTATCTTCAAGTATCACCTTCTTAGACCCTTTTTTAGACTTTCTTAGACATAAAATGATACCAAGTTCTAGAGCATATTCAATCTTTGCATGTAAAACTATTCAAGTTGTCCATATAATCAGTTCTATTTTGAGTAGCCATTTTCATACTTTGTATTTAGCTTTCTTGACCAGGTTGTATTTTTCAAAATCTTGCATAAATTTGCATTTTATATTAATATAATTGCTCTAAAAATAGGGCAGACACTAACATTTACTGAACAACTAGTGCCAGGCACTATGCTGAGAGTTTATGTGTGTGGATTCACATAAACTTTATTGAAATTATTTGACATATGTGGTGATATTTCCAATTTTAAAAAAAAGAAATAGATACCTAGTAACAAACAGCTATTAAGTAATAAAATCAAGATTTATCCCAACTCCATCTAACTCCTAAAAATATATGCTTTTTTACTAAGCATGCAAAACATTTTTCATGCTTTATTAACTTGATCAAGTACTAAGAATTTGGTTACAGAATCTCATGATCAAAATTTAAAAATTAGTTACATATTCCTTTGATGAATTATTTTTATAAAATGGATTATATTGGAACTGCTCTATA
>NW_006921662.1:2038311-2043909 GCF_000298275.1 Orycteropus afer afer
GGAGGGGAGCTGTTGCATTGTGGTAAACTGTGGTCAATGTCATGAGACAAAGTATATGTAAACTGCTATATGGAAGGTGAATTTGCTCTGTAAATCTTTACCAAAATCACAATAATAATAATAAAAAAAGATGCACTCTACAAAAATCTTGCAGCATTGATATAATAATGACAACCCATTCTCAAATAGGAGCTCTGGTAGCATAGTGCCTAAGGCACTTGACTGCTAACCAAAAGGCTGGCAGTTCAAATCCACCAGCCACTCCTTGGAACTAAGGTTGGGCAATCTACTTCCATAGTGATACCGCCTCAGAAACCCAAGGAGAGGTCACTCACTGTGAGTTGGGTCCAACTTGATGGCACGTAACAACAGCAACAACACTCTCAAACGGGATCATAAACACAAACATAGAGGTTAGGATTTGCACACATTTTCTGGATTAATAATTAAATCATAACATTCCACCTTTTGTTCCCAAAAAGTTCACATCCTTGACATATGCCAAACACATCACCCCATTACATCAATGCAAAAGTTTTAAATGAACTCCAAGTCAAAAATCTCATTTTCTGAAGCATCTAAATAAAGTATATGTGATATTTTAGGCACATTCCATCCAGGGGCAAAAGTCCTCCTCATCTGTGAACCTATGAAATCTAGAATATAAGTTTTCTGCTTCCAAAGTATAATGGCAGAAGAGGCACAAGGCATACATTTCCATTAGAAATGGGAGAAATTGGTTGTAAAGGATGAATAACAGGTACCAAGCAAGCCCAAAACCCAGCAGAACAAATGATATTGACTTTCAAGAGTTGAAAATAATCCTCTCTTCTCTGAGACCATCTGTACAATGACCCTGCCCTCCAGCACTGGGTATTGGCCATGCTCTCTGGGCTTCAGCCCAGCCTTTCAGGCCCACTGGGATGGCAACCCTGTTCCCTTGGCTTTGGGCAGCTCCATCCTCCTAGCTCATATGAGTGTTGACACCACCCCCTTGGCCCTGGAAGGTCCCATTCTTCTCCCCATTGGGCATGACAACCCTGTATCCTTAGATATGGGCAGCTCCTCTTCTCCCTGGTACAACTTAACAGTAGGTCCATACTCCAAAGCCAAGGTGACGAAGATCTGACACTTTGAAACCTAACAGGCTGCCAAAGGGGCAGGGAGGCCACCTTCTGAGTTTCTCTAACCCACAAGAGGAGGAAGACAGAAGCACCATCAATAGCCCAAGGCCTATTCCTGTGAGGCCAGACATGCTGCCTTCCTCCAGCCCTTTCATCAACCCTAACACCAACTGTTTCTCCCACAGCACCCACCACCTCTCTCCTTGGTTCAGTAATTCTTTGCAGTGGCCATATAGAACTCACAGATTATGGAGTTTATTAGGGAAGCAACAGGCTACAATTCAAGTTCAGGAACACATCTAGTCTCTCTCAGACCACCGTCTCTCAGACCACAGTCTGTCTCAGTCTTTCTCCCAGCAGCACGTTGTCTCTCAGGAGTGTATTTCTCTCAGTAACACGTCTTTCTCAGCCAGCAGTCAGAGACTACTTCTGCCTCTAAGAGGCCTCCTTTTGAGCCTGGCAGAGTGGCCAAAGTAACCAATCATAACATCAGAAACTAAGGACCTGAGAGCAAACTTCTCAGAACATTGTGCCACTCCCAACAGACATACCCCCAGGTGGATGACTTTAACAATGAGGAGCTCCTCAGTTGCTCACCGCAAATTCCACCATGGAGTTTACAAAGACTTATGGCTAGAAAAGCCATACCAGGTAATTTACTACACTGCAGAGGGTATGGCCACACCCATCAAGATACAGAAGACCACAGCCCTATCCTTGAAAACTGAGAAGACCCTGCTTCCCATGCTCCTTCCAACAGTTCTGATGATCTCCAAGATGATCCAGAGATGGTCCTTTTCTCTTCTTGGAGGACAACAGACATAGCCCCTTTGGCCTATTTCCTGCCTGTAGAATTCCAAGAGGTAGACGGTATTCTTTCCTTCCATTCTATCTTTTTTCCCTTTAGTCTAAGCTGATAGGTTTTCTGCTGTGGCAGTTGATAAGATCTATCAGTGACAGGATTAATCTCTTTAACAAAAGACTGTGCAGCCATGTCTTTAGTGAACATTCTAGGGGACGTGTCCTTAATTTGTAAAACAGAATTTTTCAAATCTTTCATTTGTTTCCATTTTGCACAGTTCATTTTTAAGTCCATCTCTTTCCTCTCACATTTTATTATAAGCAATGCAAAACCATACAGCCCCTTTGAAATCTTGCTTAGAGATCTTCTCAGCCAGATACCCAAGTTTATCACTTACAATTTCTACCTTCCACCAAACATTTGAAAATAATTCAAACAAGTTTTTACCACTGCATGAAAAGCACTACCCTTCTTCCATTACCCAATTACATGTTCATTATTTTCTTTTAAAGCCTCACCAGAAGCATATTTAAAGTATACATTTCTAGGAATATTCTATTCCTGGTGCCATATGTATTTTCTAAGACAATAAAGACTTTCATCTATAGTTCTCTTCATTTCCTCTGAGACCCACCAGAATTGCCTTTGAGAACTGTAATTCTACCAACAGTTTCCCCAAGGCAATCTAGGCTTTTACTATCAAACATCTTAAAACTCTTCCAGCCTCCACATTTTAGGTAGTTGTTAGAGCAGTAAACCACTCCTGGTACCAAATTTTATCTAGTATTTCTATAACAGAAATATCATAAATGGGATGACTTTAACAAATTAATTTATTTTCTCACAATTTAGCTGGCTAGAAGTCTGAATTCAGAGTATCAGATCTAGGCAAAGCCTTTCTCTATCAGCTCTGAGGAAAATTCCTGTCTCTGCACCTTCTGTTGTCTGGGTTCCTTGGAGATCTCCATGTGTATCAGTATCAATCTTCTCCCATCTCTGCTTTGCTTATTTGTTTAATCTCTTTTGTATCTCAAAAGAGATCGACTTAAGATTTACCCTACACTAATTCTGCCTCATTAGTATAACAAAAACAACCCATTCCCAAATGGGATTATAACCACAGGCATAGAGGTTAGGATTTACAATACATATTTTGAGGTAACATAATTCAATCCATACAGATTATATCATTGTTTTAAATAAATTAAGAAATAAATATTTTTAAAATTTTGTTTTAATTTCTAATGTAAGAAAGTATTTTACACCCCACATAATTTTCCTTGGTGACCTTAATAATTTTTAAGATAATAAATGTATTGGTAACTCATTGGCATAAAGTCAATTCTGACTAATATTAACCTGTAGGACAGAACAGAACTGCCCCATAAGTTTTCCAAACCCATAATCTTTATAGAAGCAGACTGCCATATCTTTCTCTTGTGGAGTGACTGGTGGGCTCAAACTCCTGATCTTTCGTTAGCAGCTGAGTGCTTAACCACTGTACCACCAGGAATTCAAAAAATTGAAAACCACTAATATATACAAATAAATAGAGATCAAAGATGGTGTCTAAATTTCCAGCTTGAGGTTCATATTATATCAATATTAAAGAATGAGGACCAAGTTTAAGAAGTTGATAAAGTTAGTGTTGTCATGTTTCTTAGATCAGGTTCTAAGATTAGCCTAAGAGAAATTCCTGTTCAACAGATTTATTGATAGAGTACTTTCAGGTAAAAAGTATTAAGACAAACATGATAGGGGTGAAAGAAACGAGGAAGATGTGAACCCATGGAAAAGCACTAATTGCACCACAGAGATGAATTCAGCCTCTTATACCCCTGTATTATTCAATCACTGGCCATAGTCTGCCCCAATGAGTGGGGTTTGGGAGGGTGCACATGGAGCCAATGGAAATTCTTCACTAAAAGGGACACTGGCCAGTGCAGGGTGTCTGGGCCAGGGCACCAACAGAATCCACTATAGCAGCATAGTAAAGATGAAGTGCTTGACAGGCATGAGGCAGCATGAAGCAAAAAGCTAGAAACTCAAGCTTGGAAAATTTGTGGTTTAATATGTGTTTAGGAATTATCTGCATAGACCTAAATATTAAAGTTAAGCTGATCATCCTACTTAGGCAAAAATATTTATGCAACTGAGAAAGACCCATCTATAATCTCATTTTTCAAAAAAACAGTTATATTGTTCATTGACAGAAAAAGTAAGTAGATAAATATATGATTTTGTAGGGTAATCAAGTAGAAACATAAAACAAAAAACCAAAATTGTTTCCACTGAGTCAACTGTGACTCATGGTGACCCTTGAGTTACAGAGTAGTAATGCTCTGTGGGATTTTCTTGGCTATAATCTTTATGGAAGCAGTTCACCAGACCTTTCTTTGAAGGAACCATTAAGTAGATTCTAACTGCCTATCTTTAGGTTAGCTGCCAAATGTATCCTGCTTGTACCACTCAGGTTCCTTAACTAGAAACATAAAGAGAAAAGAAAAATTCTTAGTGGGGAAATTCTGATGTGATGGAAAAGCAACTGGGTCTTTCGCTTCATGAAACAGAGAAAAGGCAAAAGGAAGGAATAAAAGTCATAATCATTAAGATGGAAAGTCAAACAAAAGAAGATAGAAAATGTTAGGAAAATATTACATGCAGTAGGATAGAAATTTTGTTGTTGTTGTTATGTGCCATGAGTCGGACCCGACTCATAGCAACCCCTCCTTGGGTTTCCGAGGCAGTATCATACAGAAGTAGATTGCCCCATCTTCCTTCTGAGGAGTGGCTGGTGGGTTTGAACCACCAGCCTTCTGGTTAGCAGTCAAGTACCTTAGGCACTATGCTACCAGAGAGTTCATATTACAGAGATGAGAACCAGATTTCCAGAAAAGAAGCACTTAGATTTCTTTCTGTTCTGTTTACCCAGTGTTGCTCTGACAAAAGGCACGTGAGTTAGCTTGTTATTAATGATATTAAAATATACCACAAATGGGATGGCCTTAACAAACAGGAGTTTATTCTTATAATTTGGAGGCTTTAAGTCCAAGTTCAAAGTGCCAGGATCCAGGAGCTGTGTGAAAGCCCCTCAACCTTGGGGTCCAGCCCTGCCTCCTGCTCCCAGTCCACTGTAGCTAGAGATACATGCTAAGCAACAATAACACATGTATGAAAAGGCATGTGAGTTAGCTTTTTATTAATGATATTAAAATTACCAAAGTTTATCCTTTATTTACTTTTTAAAACATAATTCTGAGAAGATTATCTGTAGAATAAAGCCATTCAGTCACCTACACAGTGACTAATATGTAAGAAGGAAACAGGCAGCATTAAAGCCAGTGTGCTAGGAACTGAATGTTGGCCCTTTTACCATCAAGGACATTGGTAAAAAAATGACTTTGAACTGTCCACCAGTAGCAAAAAAGTTGGTCCGTGATGGAACATATGACATACCTTACAAGCTCCTGGATTATCTCCAACAGAAACA
The DNA here is from genome assembly GCF_000298275.1 of Orycteropus afer afer. Classification (NCBI taxonomy): domain Eukaryota; kingdom Metazoa; phylum Chordata; class Mammalia; order Tubulidentata; family Orycteropodidae; genus Orycteropus; species Orycteropus afer. The sequence goes on from NW_006921662.1 coordinate 2,043,728, forward strand.
AGTATTTTTCCCATGCAGAGCCTTCTGTATCAATATCTTCATACTTATTATTATTTTTTATTTTATTGTGAAAACACACACACCAGGACATTCACCAATGTAACAACTTCCCTATTTACAGCTCAGGGACATTGATGACTGCTAAAGAGGCAAGGAGGCCACATCTTCTGACCTCCTATAAC
>NW_006921662.1:2044009-2047261 GCF_000298275.1 Orycteropus afer afer
ATCAATCTATCATACCAAAATACCTCTGCAGTGTAGTAAATTACTTAGTATGGCTTTTCTACCCATAAGTCATTGTAAACTCAGTGGTGGAATGAGCAACTGAGGAGCTCCTGATTGTAAATGTTATCCACCTGGGTTATTTCTGTTGGGCGTGGCACAACGCAATGTTATGGGAGGTTCACTCTCAGTTGCTTAGAATTCTGTTGTTATGATTGGTTGGTGTGGCCACTCTGCCAAGCTCAAAAGGAGGCCTCCTAGAGGCAGAACTCTCTCTCTGACTGCTAGTTGAGGAAGATGTGCTGCTGAAAGAGACACGTGCTGCTGTGAAAGAGACGCAAGAGGCACACGTTGCTGAGTAAAACACCGAGGGACATGCACTGCTGGGGGAGAGACTGTGAGAGACTTGGCTGAGAGACGGAGACTGAGCATTTTTCCTGAACTTGAATCGTAGTCTGGTGCTTCCCTAATAAACCTCAAATCTGTGAGTTCCGTGTGGCCACTGCAGCAAATTATCGAAACCAGGAGAGAGGTGGTGGATGCTTTGGGAGGAACAGTTGGTGAAAGGGCTAGAGGGAGGCAGCATGTCTGGCCTTGCAGGAATAGGCCTTGGGCTATTTATGGTGACTCTGCCTTCCTCTTGTGGGGTTCTAGGAGGTCAGAATATGTGGCCTCCTTGTCCTTTTGCAACCTCCTTGTAAGATGTTGTACATAAAACTACTGCTTTTTCTTTTCTGAATGTATACCTTTTCCTCAGCTTAGAAACTACTGATGAAGATTTTTTTTTTTAATACCAAAGTTATTATTACATGATATTTCTATGCTATACCACAGGTGGCTATAGAGTTACAAAAGAAAGAAAAATTTCCTGAAATTCTAGAAAAGATATTACTCAACATTTGGACACACCTTTATAGTGATACAAATGGGTAACAATGACAATCTTTTATTACAGAAGAAAATGTGAAGGTATAATCTTACCTGCTTAAAAAGTTGAAAGTTAACTGCTGTTTCCAAGAACTGTTTCATCAGACTTGAGCGGTGCTTCACAAAACTCTCTTCGCAGAAAGTGATGGGCTCACCCTAAACAGAAATAAAGATATTCAGGCATAAAAAACTCATGGAGCACCAGTTAAGTTAGCAATATATTACTTTCTAAGAAGGTATGTGGAGAGTCAGCAGAAGTGTAAGACACAGGCTTGACTTGAAGGTGTTCACAGTCTAAAGGGAGTCAGAGTCAACAGTTTTTACTACTTGCAAAGACTAGAATATTTTTATTAGCCTGAAAGCCAAATGGCTGGATTTTAGGCTACTACAAATATTCCTCTACTGACAAGCTTCCTAACAACAAAAAAAAATGCCTTGGGCCCTTATATTGCTTAATCTCAAGCAATCACAGTAAGAGTAGATCCCAAAAAAGAGTGATGTTCAACTTTCAAATAATAGTAGTAAAAAAAATTATCATTAAATTTAAGTATTAAACACAGCATGTCTGCCTCAAAAAAGTACAATCACTGTATTTTCATCCTGATTAATAAAATATATTCTTACCATAACAACTGCAGCATGATTTTTGTCATTTATGTTAGTTTTTATGATCATCAATTTGTTCTGAATTTATGAAAAGCTCTTACAATCACATTCTCATCCTAATTGCAAGTGCAATTTGGATTGGATACTTTCTAGGATAAGTCCCACTTGGCATCTGCTTTAGTTTAGCCTGTCTGTTAAGTAATCATGTCTTGTAAGTGTCTTGTGGTAGCTTATCCTTCACCAGATGCTCCTCCTCCAAATCACCAAGAACTTAAATGCCAACTACAGATTCCACCTGTTCCACTTATTCCCATGCATGACCTCAGAAAATTGTCCCTACCACCTGCTGTTGCTATCATCAGCCTGAATGATCCCCTTTGCCCATTCAACACATATAAAAATGAGTGACTGAACTTTATAATCAAACATAAAACAGAAATTAATGCCAATGATTGATCATTACAGTGAACCTTGTCGCAATCTTTATGGTGTAGTAAAAAGGAAAACATGAGCTTGCTCACCTTTTAATAAATTTTTTAAAAAATATTAATTATAATTTAATTTTAAGGAAGACTCAGTATCTTGATTATAGTTATCTGTAAGGGAAATCCTGAAATAAGTTACTGCATGAATGAAAGAATAAGAGAATAGACTAAGCACCTGTGCAATTTAAACATACTTGTACAAATGAGACTGTTACTACTTTCTGATGGAGATTAATAAAATTATAAAAACAGCACTGCCCAATACAGTAGCCAATAGTCACATGTAGCTATTTCAATTTAAATGAGTTGGAATTAAATAAAATTTCAGTTCCTCAGTTGCACTAGCTGCATATAAATTGCTCAGTAACAATGTATGACTCATAGGTACACTACACTGAATTATGCAGCACAGATATAGAACATTCCTGCTGACACAAAAGCTACTTATGGACAGCCTAGTACAGAAAGAAGAAAATGAAATTCAAATAAATTATCAATCATCTACTAATTGTTGACACTTACCTTCTGCCAATGATCTGTGATAAAACTGCCTTATGTACTTCTATACTGAATGTTCTCATTCTTAAGAGCTATAGAATTATTTTTAAATCATAGCTTTTAAAAACTGGATTTATACAAATTTATTTTGGATAAGTGTAAATATACTGTATATGTCACTATCATAGAATGATAATCTAGCAGAGGGGTGAAAAAAACCCAAGCAATCCCTTTTTTGTATATCTAGTACCAGCATTATACCTACTCACATCAGGAATGCAATAAATGTTTAATGAATGAATAAATAAAACAGCATTTGCACGAAGCCTTGTTCCCTATGACATACACTCTTTTCAAAAATAAGTAAATAAAATCATTATTTTTAATGGCAGTTCCTACTATATCACTGCTAATATAAAGTGATCAGGATTGCTGATAATTTTTAATTTGCTATTTTTCCCCAAACATGAAATTATATAAACATGTATTATATTACTGTCAATTATTTGTCTTAAAGTTGTCATTAACATTACAAAAAACATTCTTCAATGTAAATATAAAGCTCTATCTCTAATAGAAAAGTTTATACTTCCTATGATATAATTAAGCTTGTCTTTGGTAGTGTAGTGCCTAAGGCATGTGACTGCTAACCAGAAGGCTGGCGGTTCAAACCCACCAGCCACTCCTCGGAAGGAAGATTGGGCAATCTACTTCTGTAGTGATACTGCCTTGGAAACCC
>NW_006921662.1:2052491-2055144 GCF_000298275.1 Orycteropus afer afer
ATGGTGGCTGCGATGATGGACTCAAGTATAGCAGGGATTGTGGGGCTGGCGTGGGATCGGGCAGTGTTTCGTTCTGCTGTGCATGGGGTCGCTATGAGTCAGAAATGACTCAATGGCACTTAACAACAACAACATACAAATATATATGTGTGTGTGTGTGTGTATACACACACATACATCTCAAGGATTATTAGTGGTTACCAGAGGTGGGAAGAAGAGGAAAAGGTGAAGCTTTTGTTTTGGGGGCATTGAGTTTATGCTAATAGATGATGGACTATTTTGGAAAAGGATAGCAATAATGGTGGCACAACATGAAAAATGTAGTCAATTTCCATGAGCTGTAAATGTAGAAGTTGTTATGTTGGCAAATGTCTTATCGATGTTTTTACCACAACAAAAGTAAAAAAAAAATTCAGCAGAGTTCAATCAAGTCTAATATTAGATTTTTTAAAACAATGTAATTCTTCTGACTAGACTTTTTTTTGTATAGAATTATAGTTACTTTTAATAAATAAAATGTTTCCCTATCATAGATTAATTTTTGTCCTCCAGAAATACGTGTCAACTTGATTGGGCCATGATTCTCAGTGCTTTGGCAGTTATGTAATGATGTAATTTGGCACTTATGTGATGAAATTCCCCAGGATTTGATCTGATGTGATTAGACAATCACTTATAAGGAGATCAGAGTGGGATGCAACACCCTTAATCACATCACAGCCCTGATCTGATGGAAAGGGAGTTTCCCTGGAGTGTAGCATGCATCATCTTTTATTTTACAAGAGATAAAAGGATACAGAAGCAAATAGAGAAGAGGGACTCCTTACTACAAAGAAAGAAGAGCTGGAAGCAGAGCAGGCCCTCTGGACCTAGGGTGCCTGTGCCGAGAAACTCCTAGACCCAGGGGAAGATTGGTCACAAGGACCTTCTCCCAGAACTAACAGAGAGAGAAAGCCTTTCCCTAAATCTAGCAACCTGAGTTTGTACTTCTTGCCTCTTAAAATGTAAAAGAATAAATTTCTGTTTGTTGAAGCCACCTACATGTGGTATTTCTGTTATAGAAGCACTAAGTAAGAAAGGAGATAAGACATGTGTTAGGTGGCACAAGTAGTTTGTGCTCAACTACTGACCAAAAGATTGGCAGTTTTAATCTACCAAGAAGTGCCTCAGAACAAGGCCACTGAACATCCTACACAGCATAGTTCTACTCTGAAGCACAAGGTATTGCCATGAGTTGGTATCAACTCAACATCAGTGGGTTTTATAGTGGGTTTATGTCTTAGTTATTTAGAGCTACTGTAACAGAAATACCACAAATGAGATGGCTTTAATAATCAAGTTTATTTTCCCACAGTGTAGGAGATAGAAGTCCAACTTCAGGATGCCAAGTCTAGGGAAACACTCTCTCTCTTTCAACTCTAGGCAAGGTCGTTGTCTTTCAGCTTCTGTTTTCCTGGTTCCTTGGAGATCTCTGTTTAATCTCTTTTCTATTTTAAAACAGATTGATTCAAGATGCACTCTACGGGGCAGTTCCGGCAAGATGGTGGACTAGGCAGAAAGACTGCACAGACCCTCTTCAACAAAGAAAAGGGAAAGCAATTAACACAGACACAGAAGATAATCCTGGATCCGAGCCTTGAAGGGAAGGATATAGAAGTGGACTAAACCCCAACTAGCAGAAGAATTTGCATGAAAATACCAAAAAAGGAGACATACGGAGCTGCGGTCTGGCAGTGGTTGTGAGCGATCCTGATGGCACAGACAGTTTGGAGATTCCCGAGTGGTGGTAGGACCTAAGAATTAACCTAAAAATCACCTGCTAGCCAGGGACTGCATGGAGGACTATGCACGGTGGCTGGGGAACAAACAGAGAAGGTGAAGAGAAAGGTGGGCTGAGCTGTGGGCTTTTGCCACACCGGAGGGTGCCGCCATTTTGTAGGTTTAAAAAGCGGCTTGACTATTTTGGATATTTAAAGAGACAGCACTCTTGCAGATTTCTAGGGTGGTAGGACTTAAGAATTAACCTAAAAATCACCCTGCTAGCCAGGGACTGCATGGAGGACAGGGAACAAACGGAGAAGGTGGCTGGGTGGCTGGGGAACAAATGGAGAGGGTGAAGAGAAAGGTGGACTGAGCTGTGGACTGACTTCTGACGGTCCGGAGGGCATCGCCATTTTAAAGGTTTAAAAAGCAGCTTGACTATTTTGGATATTTAAAGAGACAGTGCTCTTGCAGATTCCTGGGGCTTAAGAACACGTTCTGCTTTCCAGCAACCCCAAGGACACTCGGGACCTGCAAGACTGACAAGTTTTTTGAAGGTTATTCGATTGTAATTTGTGTCTGATTGAGTGGGAGACAACAACAGTCCCCATATAACACAACTACACCCACACCTCCTGCAACTTCACTTACTGAATGAGAGCAACTACCTCCTTCTCCACCAACAGGCCAACGATAAAAAAACACCAAGAAGAGCCTGAATCACTCTTGGCTGCTCTTCACAAACAGTTAACAGAGATCTAAATAAAAAAATGCCACCATGCCTCGGAAACAACAGACCATCCCAGTCCACACAAAGAAGCAGGATAAAGTGGTAGAAACAAGGGAGCAGGATACAGACCCAGAACACATCCCTGAGGAAGAAGCAGCACTG
>NW_006921662.1:2055244-2057283 GCF_000298275.1 Orycteropus afer afer
CAAACCCACCAGCCACTCCTCGGAAGGAAGATTGGGCAATCTACTTCTGTAGTGATACTGCCTTGGAAACCCAAGGAGGGGTTGCTATGAGTTGGATCCGACTCGATGGCAGTGAGTTTGTTTTTTTTTTGTTTTGATTTCAGGAGGGCCAGGGGATGGCAAATCTCAAAGGAGAAAATGTATAAAGAGTAAAGACTACCTATGCTTTCTAAAGAGTTGTGCATAATTTAGTTATTACTCAATGTGAATTAAGGTTTAGCATTAATCATTAATCTTTTAGCAATTGCTTTCAACCTTTCAAGAAAAGGAATAAAGTTCAGATTTGCTGTCCATCCGCTTAGGATAACACAAATGTTGGTAAAAGCTCTGAACAGAATCTTCAAATGATTAACACATAGTTTATTTACTAAGAATCTCTGGTAATAACAAAAACGACAGTCTCCTGACACATTAGAATTTGCTGTAGGGGAAAGGAAAAATAGGTCTTCAGCAATGCTCTAACGTTTTATATATAAATACAGAAATGGAAGGACAATTATTGTCATCTCCAATCCTTCAATACTAGTTCTTTTAAATATAAATTTAATTGAAGGCATGAATGGAAGGAATTTTGCTTAGGAGCTTCTGAATATTTAAAATCTAATTAAAAATCAGGATTAGGATTGAGTAGTCTTTCAAACACTTTCTTAGGTTCCAGGCAGGGCGATCATATGTCACCCAGTTTATGCCTATAGTATAAAAGATTTCATCTGAAGACATAAATGGCTTCACAGAGGAAATATGAACTACATTTTGAAAACTAATCAAGCTTTAGGAACATAGGTGGAAAAGAGTCTTGCGACAGGACAGCACGGGCAAAAAGTGGGTGGTATGTATGGAATGAGTATGAATTACAGAGAGCATCAATGGAAGATAATAAAAGGTTAGTTGATGCCAAGTAGCTAGTGAATATGAATTACAGAAAATATCAGTGAGAGATAAAGGTAGATTGGGCCATATAATAAAGCTTTCTGTATGATAATCTGTTTGCTGTTTCCTTAAGACATTGGAAAGTTCACACAAGTATCTACTTAATAAAGTAGCAAGATTAAATCTGCATTTTAAAATGGAGAGTTGCTAGACAAAAGGAAATAATGGAAATAGGGAAATCAATTAATAGGCAATAAACTGTGTATGAACTAGTGCAGGAGAAAGAAGAAATAACAACTATCGACTCAAGGGAGTGGGTTAGGGTTGGGTATCACCCGCTAACATTTACAGGGCACTGACTGACTATCAGTATAAGAATATCAAATGCTTACAAAGACCTTACATTTCACAGGCACTGTTGTAAGCACTTTAAAAATATTTACTCATGTAAACTTCCAGCTAATTATTATCTTACCTTACAGATGGGTAAACTAAAACATGGAGATTATGTGAAGTGCTTCATTTACATATCACTTTATCTGTATAACAGACTGTGATTATTATCCCATCTTTCAAATGAGGAAGCTCTGACTAGAAGAGTTTAAGCAGCTTAAATCAGGTTGTGAAAGTTTGATGGTTCATGTGATTCACTATTCTGCTAAACATTTCATGCCAAAATCAACAAGACTTTTTAATCAATTGATATACAGCAGTGGTTATCAAAGTGTGGTCCAGAGTCTGAGACTTTTGGTAGCATAGTGCCTAAGGCATTTGACTGCTAACCAGAAGGCTGGCGGTTCAAACCCATCAGCCAATTCTCGGAACGAAGGTTGGGCAATCTACTTTCGTAGTGATACTGCCTCGGAAACCAAAGGAGGAGTCGCTATGAGTCGGATCCGACTTGATGGCAGTGCCCCAGGGTTACAGGTGAGGAGAGACAACACAGGGACGCCCAGAGTAGCAGGCTGGAAGAGCAGGCGAGAGGGGATAAAAGCCTTGAACCCGGATAGAAGAGCAGTCAGCCCCAGGGTTACAGGTGAGGAGAGACAACTCAGGGATGCCCAGAGTAGCAGGCCAGAAGAGCAGGAGAAAGGGGATAAAAGCCTTGAACCCGGACAGAAGAGCAATAG
>NW_006921662.1:2057383-2080013 GCF_000298275.1 Orycteropus afer afer
CTGCTGGGTTTGATAATTCACTGCAGTGGCCACACAGAACTCACAGATTATGGGGTTTATTAGGGAAGCACCAAGCTACAATTCAAGTTCAGGAAAAATGCTCAGTCTCTCTCCACCCGCCATCTCTCAGCCAACAGTCTCTCTCAGCCACTCTCCCAGTAATGTGTGTCTCTCAGTGTCTCTTTCTCAGTAGCACATGTCTCTCAGCAGCATGCATCTCTCAGGAGTCATGTCTCTCAGGAGCACATTTGTCTCAGGAGCATGTTTCTCTCAGCAGCACGTCTTTCTCAGTCAGCAGTCAGAGAGACCCCTTCTGCCTCTAGGAGGGCTCCTTTTGAGCCTGGCAGAGTGGCCAAACAAACCAATCATAATGTCAGAATTCTAAACACCTGAGAGGGAACTTCCCAGAACATTGCTTTGTGCCACTCTCAATGTAAATACTCCAGGTGGACAACTTCAATGATCAGGAGCTACTCAGTTGCTCAGAGCAAATTTCACCGCAGAGTTTACAAAGACTTATGGCTAGAAAAGCCATACCAGGTCATTTACTACACCACAATGACTTTTTAGTGCTGTTCCACCATTATTGCTATCTTTTTCAAAAATTTTCCACCACCATTAGCATAAATTCAATGCTCCACAAACAGACTCTTCCCCATCCCCCTCTGTCCTACCCCTGGCAACCACTAACAGGTACTTGTTTTTTCTTGTACTAAAATTATTTTATGAATAAACCAAACCAAACCAAACTCACTGCCATCAAGTTGATTTTGACTCATAGTGACCCCCTTTGGGTTTCCAAGACAGCAAATCTTTATAGAAGTAGATTGCCCAGTCTTTCTTCTGCAGAGTGGCTGGTGGCTTTGAACCACCAACCTTCTGGTTAGCAGTCAAATGCCTTAGGCACTAGGCCACCAGAGCTCCTTATTTTATTAATAGTAGGAAGATATTATAGGATATAATACCAGAAGATGAGCTCCTTAGGTTGGAAGGGACTCAAAACCACTGGGGAAGGAGTGCCCCCTCAAAATGGAGTCAAACTTAAATCATATGGATTTTGGAATTAAAGTCTTTTGGGAACCTTCATTTTATGACTCAAAATGAGAAGAAACAGCTAAAAACATCCATTGGTAATTAGAATGTGGAATGTATGGAGTATGAATCTAGGAATATTGGAAGTTATAAAAAATGAAATGGAACACATAGAGATCGATATCCAAGACACTTGTTGTTGTTGTTGTTTTGTTATGTGCCGTCGAGTCGGACCCAACTCATAGCGACCCCTCCTTGGGTTTCCGAGGCAGTATCACTATGGAAGTAGATTGCTCCATCTTCCTTCCGAGGAGTGGCTGCTGGGTTTGAACCTTAGGCACTTAGCTCCTATCCAAGGCACTAGTGAGCTGAAATGGACTGATATTGGCCATTTTGAATCAGACTATCATATCCTGACTATGCCAGGAATAACAAATTAAAGAGGAATGGCATCACCTTCATTGCCAAAAAGAATATTTCAAGATCTATCCTGAAGTACAATGCTGTCAGTGATATGATAATATATACATACACCTACAAGGAAGATATGTTAATACTATTACTCAAATTTATGTACCAACTAAAGCCAAAAATGAAGAAATCAGAGATTTTTACTAACTTCTGTAGTCTGAAATTGACCAGAAATGCAATCAAAATGTATTGACAATTACTGGTGATTGAAATGTGAAAGTTGGAAGCAAATAAGCATTTGGAGTTAGAAAATATGGCCTCAGTGATAGAAATGACACTGGCGATCACATGATATAATTTTGTACAAAGACTTCTTCATTGCAAATATCTTTTTTCAACAACATAAATGACAATTATACATGTGAACCTTGCCAGATGGAATACACAGGAATTAAAACTGACTATATCTTTGGGAGGGAGCTCTGGTAGCATAATGCCTAAGGCACTTGACTGCTAACCAGAAGGCTGATGGTTCAAATCCATCAGCCACTCCTCAGAAGGAAGATGGGGCAATCTACTTCCTTAGTGATAGTGCCTCGGAAACCCAAGGAGGGGTCACTATGAGTCAGGTCCGACTCAATGTCACATATCAACAACAACAACATATCTTTGGGAAGAGACAATGGAGAAATTAATACCAGGAGTCAGACAAGGCTAGGGGCCAACTGAGGAACAAACCAGCAATTGCTCATATGCAAGTTGAAGGTGAAGCCAAAGAAAATTAAAACAAGCCCTCAAGAGTCAAAATATGTCCTTGAATATATCCCACCTGAAATAAGAGACCATCTGAGGAACAAATTTGATTCACTGAACACCAATGGCTGAACACAGACAACTTGAGGAAGACATCAAGGATGTCATACACATAGAAAGCAAAAGATGATCAAAAGAAAGAAAAGACAAAAATACATGTCACCAGAGACTCTGAAACTTGCTCTTGAATGGAAAGTAGCTAAAGCAAATAGAAAAAAATGATGAAATGAAAGAGATGAATAGAATATTTCAAAGGGCAGGTAGAGAACACAAAGTCAATTATTATAATGAAATGTGCAAAGACCTGGAATTAGAAAATCAAAAAAGGAAGAACATGCTCTGCATTTCTTAAGCTGAAAGAATTAAAGAAAAATTCAAGACCTGAGTTGTACTATTAAAGGATTCTATGGGCAAAATACTGAACAATTCAAGAAGTATAAAGAAGATGGAATGAATGTACAGTTACTATACCAAAAAGAATTGGATGACATTCAACCATTTCAGTAGGTAGAATATGATCAAGAACTGTTGGTACTGAAGGAAGAAGTCTAAGCTGCACCGAAGGAATTGGTGAAAAACAAGTCTTCAGGAATTGTTGGAATACCCATTGAGATGTTTCAACAAACAGATACAGCCTTGGAGATGCTCATTCATTTATACCAAGAAATTTGGAACACTGGTACCTGGCCAACCGACATGAAAATATCCATCTCTGTGCCCATTCCAAAGAAAGGTGACCCAACAGAATATGGAAATTATTGAACAATATCATTACTATCTCATGTAAGTAAAATTTTGCTGACGGTAATTCAAAAACAGTTGTGGCAGTATATCAACAGAGAACTGCCAAAAATTCAAGCTGGATTCAGAAGAGGGCATGGAATAAAGGATATCATTATTGATGTCAGATGGATCTTGGCTGAAAGCAAAGAATACCAGAGAGATGTTTACCCATGTTTTATTGCCTATGAAAAGGCATTCGACTGTGTGGATCATAAAAAGTTATGGATAACACTGTGAACAACGGAATTCCAGAACACTTAATTGTGCTCATGAGGAGCCAGGACAGAGAACAAAGGGGAGTTATTTGAACAAAACAAGGGGATACTAAGTGGCTTAAAATCACAAAAGACATGGTCAGGGTTGTATCCTTTTACCATGCTTATTCATTCTGTATACTAAGCAAATAATCCAAGCAGCTGGACTATATGAAGAACACACATCAGGATTGGAAGAATCCTCATTAACCTATACTGCAACATTCATATGACAAAACCTTGCCTGCTGATAACAAAGAAGACTTGAAGCACTTACTGATGAAGGTCAAAGACTATAGCCTTCCATATGGATTATATCTCAATAGAGGAAAAAATCCTCGCAACTGGACCAGTAAGAAACATCAGGAAATATGGAAAAAGATGGAAGTTTCCAAGGATTTCATTTTACTTGGATCCACAGTCAATGCCCATTGAAACAACAGTCAAGAAATTAAACAACATATTACATTCAGCAAATCTGCTGTTAAAGACCTCTTTAAAGTGTTTAAGAGCAAAGGTGGCACTTTGAGGAACAATGTGCACCTGAACCAAGCCATTTATTTTTAACAGCCTCATATGTATGTGAGAGGTAGAGAATGAAAAAGGAAGATTGCAGAACAGATGCATTTGAACTGTGGTACTGATGAAGACTATTGAATGTACCATGGACTGTTATAAGCACAAACAAAACTGTCTTGGGGGAAGTACAGCTAGAATGCTCCTTAGAAAAAAGAATGGCCAGACTTAGTCTTTCATCATTTGCACGTACTGTTAGAAGGGACTCTTCTCTGGAGAAAGATATCATGCTAGGTAAAGTAGAGGGGCAGCGAAAAAGGGGAAGACCTACTAGGAGATAGACTAACACAGTGGCTGCAACAATGGGTTCAAGCAAGGCAATGATTCTGAGAATGGTGCAAGACTGGGCAGTGTGTTGTTCTTTTGTCCATAGGGTCACTATGAGTCAAAATTGACTCGACGGCACCTAACAACAACAACAATAAAAAGTTATTTTTATGTATCTTCCCTGTGAACTCTTGAAATCTAGGACTAAATTCAAGTTCATCTTTGCCTTCCCTAAAACACCCAACACAGTATATTATATTTTGAGTGTTCAATAAATATTCACTAGTTACTATTTGAATTGTTTGGAAGGGATAATTAAGGTAAAGTAAGATGCGAATGAGATAGGGTTGCTTCTTCTGCCCAAATTTATGTTCACTTTTAGAGCTATGACTTCCTATTATTATTTTTGTTTGTTTTTGAGAATAGGTATCTTTCTCCAATAGGGAAAGAAGAGTCTCTTCAACAAATGTTGCTGAGATAACTCCATCTCCACAACAAAAGAATGAAGATGAACTAATACCTCATGCCATATATCAAAATCAACTCAAAATGGGCAAATATGATAAAGACAAGAACTAAATCCATGAAACTCTTATAAGAAATCATAGGGTAAAGCTTCAAGACTGTTTTTGATAATGGATTCTTAGATATAACACCAAAAACATGACTTAACAAAACATAGATAAACTGAACATTATCAAAATAAAAAAAAAAAAAGCTTTTGTATGTCAAAGACTTTATCAAGAGAGTAAAGAGACATCTAAAAACTGAGAAAAAAAATGTATGACCACCATATCTCTTGTAAGGGTTTTATACCCAGACTATATAAGAAACTCTTACACTTCAACAACAGAAAGACAAACAACCCAATTAAAGAGTAGGCAAAGGCCTAGAACAGACATTTCTCCAAAGACATGCAAATGACCAATAAACATAAAAAAATATATTCAACATTATTAGTCACTGGGGAAATGTAAATCCAAAACACAGTAAGATACCACTTTATACCCACTTAAATGGCTATTGTCAGAAAAACAGAAAATAGTAAGTGCTGACAAGGACGCATGCATCACCAGTAGGGATGTAAAATGGTACAGGTGTAGCTGCTGTGGAAAATAGTCTGGTAGTTCTTCAAAAGGTAAAAATAAAATTATCGTATGACCCAGAATTCCATTCCTTGGTTTACATACAAAACACTTGAAACTAAGGACTCAAACAGATACTCATACACCAACATTCAACCAACATTATTCACAATAGACAAAATATGGAAACAGCTAAAGTGTATATTAACAAATGAATGAATAAAAAAAATATGGTGCCTCTATACAACAGAATACTATTCAGCATGAAGGGAAATGATATTCTGATACATGCAATGGCATGGGTAAACTTTAAACACATGCTGAATAAATAAATCAGGCATAAAAGGACAAATATTATATGATGTCACTGACAGGAAATATCTAGAATAGGCAAATGCATAAAAAAGTATTTATTGCTGGTTAACAGAGACTGAAGGGAGGGGACAATGGGGAGTTATTACCTAAGGGTTACTGAGTTTCTACCCTGAGGTGATGAAAAACTTTTGGAAATAGATAACGGTAATGGTTATACAGGAGCTCTGGTGGCACAGTGCCTAAGGCATTCAACTGCTAACCAGAAGGCTGGCTGTTCAAATCCACCAGTCACTCCTCAGAAGGAGGACTGAGCAATCTACTTCCATAGAGATACTGCTTTAGAAACCCAAAGAGGGGTCGCTGTGAGTCAGATCTGACTTGATGTCAGTGAATTTGTTTTGTTTTGTTTTTAAATTGTTATACAATATAGTAGACACAATGTCACTGAATTGTACCCTTAGATACGGTCAAAATGGGAAATTTTGTTTTATATTTTACTGCAATAAAAAAAGTTGTATCTTTCAAGTACTATATTATCTTCTGGATTAGGAAACTTTTGCAAGAATGAGGAAATACTTAAAACATAGACTGGATCTTATGCTTTAACAATGCACATGACTTAGCACAAGTTCATAATGAAATAAAATTAAGGGGTGAGGAAGAAGGATACTATAGAAAAATATGAACTATAATACAAACATCAATGTTATATATTTATTTGGTTCTTCAATACACTTGGTTTTAATAAGTCTGCATACTGACGGCTTATTAAAATTTTAAAATTTCTGAAAGACTCTGCTGCCAGTTCTCTCATGGGAATATTCAAATATGTGCAGGTTCTCACAGGCAGTAATAAAAGATTTTTCAGGTTATATAGCATTTTTCTTCCAAATGTTCCAATGTTATTATTATATAAGGTATAGCAAGTCTACTTTTAGAGTTTATTAACCATGAAAACAAGGACTTTCCTCTATTGCTGACACTTCAATATGAAATTGATAAAAGATCCTCATAGTCAAACCACAAGCTTTTATCATTAGTAGCAGCAAAATCTTTTCTTTGTACATGCTATTATACTAAATGATCCCAAAGTTATTGAATATATCTTTAAAGAATACAGCTATTTACCAATATTCCATATGTTTGTGATTCAGTAACTTAAGATGGGAAAGAAATTGATTTTCTGAATTAGGCATAGCTGATTCTAGGATTTTGGTTAAATTTAAACATTTTAAAAAAGATTATAGATTTCTGTATTAATTTTATACAAAAAACAAATAGAAAAAACCTCACTGCCATCGAGTCAGATCCGACTCCAAGCAACCCCTTCTTGGGTTTCCGAGGCAGTATCTCTACAGAAGTAGATTGCCCATTCTTCCTTCCGAGGAGTGACTGGTGAAAATGGTTTAAACCACCAGCCTTCTGGTTAGCAGTCAAATGCCTTAGGCACCACACCACCAGAGCTCCTATGAAAAAAATATTTTTTGTTCCCACAATTTAAGGAAACATATTTTTCATTCTCTGAAATGTATCACGATAAGTGATAAAAAATGGAGCCATGTCTATGGAAGTCTCTAGTGCCCCCTATCTCATAGTAGATATGCAAAATTTTACATTTTTGCCAACACAATTAAATACAAATCCCTTGCTTTCAATGAAAACATGAGCAAAAACAAACTACCGTAAGAGCAACCATATTCCACCAGAAAGCCATACACACCAACTATTTCATTGGTAGCAACCATATCTAAAGTGAAAAGGTTCATACTCAAATATGATGAGTAGATGTCTAAAATGTGGATTTTTTTTTTTTTTAATTGTGCTTTGGGTGCAAATTTACAGAGTAGAATTTGTTTTACATTTAACAGTGCATGTACATTTGGTTTTGCTCTTCAATTACCATCCCCACCCCTAACCCACTTTACTCCTCTCCTTTCTTTGTGACCGCCCCCCAACCCTGTTCCCTTCTTAGTTAGGCACTCCTGTCTGTCCTCCTTTCCCTCCATGTGAAGGTTGCCCCTCTGGTGTCCCATGGCTGATTGCTCCAAGGGGTGTATCTCAGTAGAGTAGGTGGTTGCATTGCCCTGGGTTGGGTGTTCTGCATGTAAGTCTTACTACTACTGGGCTAAGAGTCAGTCCTTGGGAGTGAGTCTTATCACTCCTAAGTAAGGCCCGAAGTGTATCTCATGGCCATAATCTTGAGGGTCCCACCAGACTCCATCCAACCAGTCATTCTGGTCGTTATTGTCTTTTTGAATTTTGTTTCACATTTTTCTTCCCACTTTATTGAGGATTTCCAGTTTTGATGCCTTTCTCAATGTGGATTTTTAAGTCTCTAAAAAGTTGACAAAGGAGCTCTGGTGGTGTAGTGGTTTAGGCATTTGGCTGCTAACCAAAAGGTCAGTGGTTTGAACAAACCAGCCACTCTGCAGAAGAAAGATAAGGCAGTCCGCTTCTGTAAAGATTTGCAGCCTTGGAATCCCAATGGCGGGAGGACGGCTGTCACTATGGGTCCGAATTGACTCAACAACAGCAGTGAGTTTAATTTGTTTTTTTTTTTTTTTTCTGTTTTTTTACAAGTCAACAGTTAGGAATTTCTTGAATGGAATGCTAACACAGAGCTTTAGTGAATGACCACTAAAATTATGGATGCCAATTCTGTGCTTAAAGTGCTTCAGCTTAATAAGTAAATGTAACAATACTGACAATGCTTTAAAGGAATATAATTTTTAAAAAAAGTCTAAAGGACAACTCTTCCAACTTAAACTGAGAGGCCCAGATTACTAACCAATTTTTATTTTAAAATGAGTTTACTTTTCATCCATTAGCAAGATTCAAGTCAGCAGACAGTAGCTTAAGTGATGGAAACAAAAGATGGCACCCTAAGTATTTAAAGGAAAAGACGTGAGTGCCACTTCTGTGCTCTTAGACAGAATAATCAAGTACATGCCTGAATATACAAAGCAATATTTTAGATGAAGCAAACATTTCTTTAGCATTAGCTGTTAATGAAAAATATGACTTTAGCAGCTAAGGCACTTGACTGCTAACCAGAAGTCTGGAGGTTCAAACCCACCAGCCACTCCTTGGGAGGAAGGTTGGGCAATCTACTTCCGTAGTGATACTGCCTCAGAAACCCAAGGAGGGGTCACTATGAGTCGGGTCCGACTCGACGGCAAAACAACAACATGACACACCAGATACACAGAAGCACAACTGAAGTCCCTTTATTAGTTATTTAATGTAATCCTTTAACAGTCTTTTCATGTTTCTAACAATATGTTTTTATTTTTGATCAGAGGATGGTGCTTTTTTTTTTTTTTTTTTTGGTTATACTGAAGACATTTTCCTTACCATATTTATTACTTCTAAAATGTCATTTTAAATAATAGCTAACCTAGACTATTTATTATACACCAGGTACTGTTCTAAGTAACTCACATGTATTAACTTATTTTTGCTCTAAAGAGCCCAAGAGGTATTTAATATTTTATAAATGAGGAAACAAAGGTATTAAGAAGTTAATTTAACCATGGTCCAATTAGTCATCAAATGAGGATTTAAACCCAGGCACTGTGGTTCAAGTCTGTGCTCTTCTTATCACTCTTCTTAAATTTAGTTTGATCTCACATTTTTTAATTCTAAGAGATAGCTAACTTGATGCTAGCTATAAAGTGGGGAAAAAGAGCAAAACATCCATTACTTTATTTAAACTGCTTTCCAACAACTTTAATTAGTTTTATATTTTTCTCTGTAATTAAGAGCAGGTACAATTTACTTTATCAATCTTACCAGTGTGTCATTTAAAATGTGTAAATTAGGCAACCTGAGAAGAGTAATGTATTTAGGGTTGCCACTACATTCAAAGTGCTTCATTTATAAAAGACGTTACTCTTTGTCAGTATTCAGTAGTATGTGAATACACAAAACATCTAGGAAGGCTTTTCCTCACAATCGCCATCCAACTGTTTCCCCAATACTACTGTCTTCCTTCCTAATATCTTTCAGATATGTGCCTCCTGGCCAATGAGACTACACAATGAGGCCCCTCCTTCCTCTCTCTCAAGTAAGACTCTAATAGTCACACCTGCCACACTGTTCCTGGCTTGCCCTCCTCTGACCTAGCATGAACATTGCCCTCAAAGTGATCTTTCTAATACACAATTCTGAGTATGTCATTCCATGAAAAATACTTTTAATGACTGATCATTAACTATAGGATAAAGTTAAAAGTCTCCAGATCAATACAGAAAGGCCCTTTATGATATGGTTCTGCATATCTCTAGAAGAGTGAATCTTAATTTGTTCTGAGCCCTTTTCTTCTTTGAGAACATGATAAAAGCTATGGATGCTTTCCTCAGAAAAATGTATATATCCACTAGATGCTCAGGTTCTTCTCTGTTTCTCATAGGTTAATAAACTCAATTTTCTTTTATCATTTTCTAACATCATTTTCTTTATTACCACTATGCAAGAAATGACTACATCAGTCTCTATCACTATGAGCTCTCAGAGAACAAGGACTTAATATTTATTTTTCTGTCCACAAGCCATAGAGAAAGTCTAGTATAGTGGTGCTCAACAATTATTTGTAAAATGAAGAAATTATATCCACAATTATATCTAAATAAACAGAATAAGAAGTATATTCCTACACATTAAAGTGTTTTACCAGGGATTTCTACTTTCGATGATTTGCTATGGAGAATATATATACTTAGACAAGCCAAAGCTTCCTTTTCATATAATATATTCATTGTTACTGCTTGAGGAATTGAGAAAAAAAGGAAAGAGAACAATTAGAAGGTTGGAGGGAAGAGGATGAATCAGAAGAATCTAAGAAGGATCAAGAAGAAACTAAGAAGGCCATTAAAGGGATGAGAAACAAAAGGACTTCCAAAAATAAAGAATATTATCTATAAATCCTGAGATGGTTGGGACATTTGGAGCATTTGGCAGAATTCTCTGAACTCAGACAAAAATTTAAAGAAAAGTAAAAGAAAGGAGACTAGCCATTGTGTAGGGCCTTGAATGCCAAGTGAAAGCACTGGCCTCTAAGACTCTGATGAACAGACTTGATTTCTTTTTCCAATGTAAGAGGAAAAAATTATTCATTTTCATGTGTATAAACAATCATAAAATTAAGTGTATATATATATATATACATATATATATTTAAAGATTTCATATCCATTCAAACATATTTCCCCCTTTCCAATTATACTATAATAGCTAGAGTGTACTGATGAAATATATTTATGAAAAGAGAACAAAAATATATAGTTGTAACTATTCTATTTAATCAGAAAATATTGCAAAAATACATGCCTATTATATAAATGACCAAAATGATTCTTAATATAAAAGAAATAAACACAATTTTGATAAATTATGATGCAGGGTAATTTGTAACAATATTGGCTAAATCAACAAAAGAACTATTTTATACACAATAAATAAACATAATTTTTCTTAAAACTATTATTTTGAAAATAAGGAAATAGAAAAATATATATTCCATATACTTTGAAAGTTCCATTTTCATTTAAAAATAAAACCAAAAGAAATATGTTGTTGTTATGTGCCGTCGAGT
The DNA here is from genome assembly GCF_000298275.1 of Orycteropus afer afer. Lineage (NCBI taxonomy): Eukaryota > Metazoa > Chordata > Mammalia > Tubulidentata > Orycteropodidae > Orycteropus > Orycteropus afer. Next base: position 2,068,513 of record NW_006921662.1, read on the forward strand.
CAGCCCTGACTCATAGCGACCCCTCCTTGGGTTTCCGAGGCAGTATCACTACGGAAGTAGGATTGCTCAACCTTCCTTCTGAGGAGTGGCTGGTGGGTTTGAACCGCCAGCCTTCTGGTTAGCAGGCAAGTGCTTTAGCCACTATGCTACCAGAGCTCCTTCTTGTTGTTGTTGTTATGTGCCATAGAGTCGGCCCGACTCATAGCGACCCCTCCTTGGGTTTCCGAGGCAGTATCACTACGGAAGTAGGATTGCCCAACCTTCCTTCTGAGGAGTGGCTGGTGGGTTTGAACTGCCAGCCTTCTGGTGACATAACAAGAGCACTCTGGCAGGGTAGTGGTGAAAGCATTTAGCAAAGGTTGACAGTTCAAACCCACCAGCCGCTCCTTGGAAGAAAGATGAGACAGTCGGCTTTTGTAAAGATTTACAGGCTTAGAAATCCTATAGGGTAGTTCTACCCTAGCGTATGGGGTCACTGTGAGTCAGAATTTACCAATGGCAGTGGGGATTTTTTTAGTTTGATGGACCAGAAGGACAGATATTCAATGATCAAATTATATACTTTCCACTGACACTAGGAATCTGGCTTTCAAGATATGAAAAAAATATTCAAAGTTACCAAAAACTTTCTAAACCTATCTCTATCTACTTATCTACTTAAATGGGAGCTCTGGTGGCGTAGTGTCTAAGGCATTTGACTGCTAACCAGAAGGCTGGCGGTTCAAACCCGCCAGCTACTCCTAGGAAAGAAGGTTGGGCAATCTACTTCCGTAGTGATACCGCCTTGGAAACCCAAGGAGGGGTCTCACTCGACGGCACAGAACAACAACATCTATTTATGCTCCAAGAGGAAGAACGTTAAAACTCTAAAAGCCATAGAATAAATGTAAAATTGGGATATTTTATAATTTCAACTTGCATATAACGCATTGATAATTTAAATAATATAAGAAAATTTTCATTTCAATTATCTCATTTGCTCAAATCTGAAGTCTTTCACAAATTTAAAAAGGAAAATGAAAAATTAGTTTATGAAGAATATTTAAACATGGCAAAATTCTAACAAAGTGATATTTCTAACTTTCCTTACTGTACTGTAAACTTGAAATCAATCTATTTTGAAAAAATCCTGAACTAAAATCAAACATGATTTTTATCTTTCAAATTTATTTTTATTATGTTTTAATTGATGTTGAATAATTTGATTATGAATATATTCTACTGCAGAATGGATGATTAGTTCTCAGTCTTTTACAGATGAGACTCTTCTAACTGTCAACAATTTTTAAAGACTCTCCCATATGAAATACATATATTATATACAGTAAGTACTGTGAGTTCTGTAATATCCTTCACTATATATGCAATTCAAAAAGATTACCATTTAAACTATACATAGATTCTGAAGTGGATTTGCTCATGGATTGAAGGAACCTTGCAATAACTCAGGAGCCCTGGTGGCACAGTGATGAAGCACTCACCAGCTAACTGAAAGGTGAGCCCGACTGGAGCCCACCAATAGCTCAATGAGAGATGATGTGGCAGTCTGCTTCCATAAACATTACAGCCTTGGAGAGCCTTTGAGGCAGTTCTACTCTGTTTTACATGGTTGCTAGGAGTTGGAACTGGTGAGACAGCAGTGGGTTTGGTTTTGGTTTGGTGCAATAGCTCCATAACCCCTCAGAGGTGTAACAACCACTAGATAGAAATCACTAATTCAGAAGTCAATTTACAAAGGATATACACTCCATTCACATTTGTTTGTTGTTGTTGTTATGTGCGGTCCAGTAGGACCTGACTCCTTGGGTTTCCGAGGCAGTATTACTATGAGAGTAGATTGCCCAACTTTCCTTCCAAGGTGTGGCTGGTGGGTTTGAACTGCCAGGCTTCTGGTTAGCAGTCAAGTGCTTTAGACATTACGCTACAAGAGCTCACATTTGTTTAGTGGTTCATATTTGCTATAGGGTATATATCCCAACCTTCAAAAGTAGATAGGGAAGGTATAAGAATTCTCATTCTACATATACTAAGATAGAAAAGCTAAGAAAATGTGCCATAGTTATGCAGCTTAATAAAGATGGAATTCCTTTTAGATAGATTCTCCTTATTACTTAGTTATTACTGATTTTTTTTTAAATCAATTTTAACTTACTCATTTGGTCACTGAAGAGTAGTATAAAATTCTACACAATTCTACATAATTATTTTCAGAGTATTAAAAGAGAAATGGCAAAATGAGCTATGCTATGCTAAGTAGATAAGCCCACTTTTGACAGTTGTTATGAATTAGGAAGCAAACAAATACTGCAAATTTTCACATTTAATTTTTTAGACTTTCATTTAGTACTAAACTAGATCATCATTAACAAATCCAATTGCCTAGTTTATTTCTTAATGGTCTTAAAATTAGGCAAATGTTTTAAAATGTGTTAACTACATTTACTTAAAAAGGGACAAATTTCCAATTTTTAGAATAATGAATAAGGTGAGATGCAAAAGTGCTGGAATTAATAACTAAAGGTTCATAGAACTAAAAGCAGAAAGTCAAGAAATATTGAAGATGGGACAATGCTTTAAAGCACATTATTTTGGATTTTAAAAGACCTTCATGATACTTTTTTTAAGCTGTAATATTAAAATGATTCTTCTTTTCTGCTTCATTCAAAAGAACCAAAAGGAAATTAAAATAGTGATGAAATAAAATGCTTACAGGTTTGTATCTCAGTGCATCTCTGTAGGATCCAAACAAAGCAGCCTGTGCCCTAAGAAAGGCCCTAGCTACTCCATCACCCGTAGCTGTAGACTGCTTCTTCAGTTTATTTTTCAAGGCCGAGACCTGCATGACAGAGAGGAACAGTTAAATTAACACCTCAGAAATTGGTACAGCGAGGTACGAACCCAATCAGCAGGCAAACCACAGTGTCTGCAGGTCAGCCAAAAACTCATCCTCCTCCCTGATAGCTTATCTTTTTAACTGCAGAGAGCACCTGCTGGTCTGTTAATTGAAACGAAAGCAGGAGATGATAGTAACGTGCTAATGCAAATTGGTTTATGCTCTCTTTTTTTTCCCAAGGCCTCTTGACATAAATAAGCTTTAATTATTTTACAGTAAAGTGCTTGTGAGCCACTTTTCTGCAGATTTTTAGCGATTACAACATGTGTCTACTTGTTTTGAGATGAAGCCGGTTGGGTATCGTTCATTTCTGCAATGTAAGGTTATTTGTTATAGGTCCTCCAGGATCACTTATCATTTAATTTTATTTTGGGAAGCCTAATTTACATATGTAAATTTCCAGTCGTTTGTTGAATAGTTTTCACTACATTAGATTTAAAAGGGCTAAAAGTTATAAAAGACCTACTATGCATCTAGGATATGTTAAGTTAATTTTATACACTGTCTCATTTAATCCTCACAACAGTCTTCTAAAACAGGCATTTGCATTCCCCTTTATGAATAAAGAAATGAGGCTCAAAAATGTGAATTGATTTGTCTTCACTATTTGGTTCATAAGTGGTAGACCTGTCATTTAAACTTGGCTGTATCTAGTTTTTCCCAGTATCACTTGCTAGGTTAGGGTTTAATGTCATTGCCTTATGAGTCAGTAATTAGATTAAAATATTAATATTTTTAAACCAAAAAAACTTATCTTTTACAAAAGTAAAAAGGCATTTTAATTTGTTATAATTTTACATACCTGTTCCATACTTTAGTTCCATGTTTTATGCATTTTAGAGAATGCATATTATTTCTCAATGGTCCCTATTTAGATGAATATTTATGATATCACTCTCCTGATGTATCCTGTATTTTTTTCAGGGGGAGGAGATGTGACATCTATACATCCAGCTAACTTGACCAATTGGCTGAAAAATACTGATCCTCATATACACTCTATCAATGCTTAACATGGAAAATGTGTAGTCATGTAACAATTCTGTTTTCTTAAGGAAAAAAAAAACTGATGGAACAAATTTTGGTTGGGTATCTCCTTTAACAGCATGTTTATATCCTTATGAAACTACCATATAACAAAATAATGTTATTTCTCCTCCCTCTCTCTCTCTCTCTCTCTCTCTCTCTATATATATATATATATAAGAGGGAATATTTTTATTTCCTTATGCAAGCAGTCCTGACTATTCTTGTAGATGATGATTATAATTGAAGTGTCAACCTAATTAACAACTAAACTTTGAATAATGCTAATGAGAAATGAACACAGCATCAGAGGAAAGACCAACTCTACAGGTGATAAACCTTCACAGTTGTGACATTTTCCAGTGTAAAGTCACAGTTACTGTGATCTGATCAAAGAAAGAGACCCCCATTGGGTCCAATTATAACCATAGTTTTGAAAAAATTATTGAGTTATGATGTTCATAATCTATGCAGAAAGGCCTTTGCAGTACAGGTCTTCTCCCCAAAGCTGTGATCTTTTCAATTTATATCCAAGCTCCATAGATTCAGACAAAAGTTTAGAGCCTAATTCATTTAGTCCACAAACTGCATAAACCAGAATTCATTTAAGAGGAGATTTTTGTTATTAAAATCTAACCTCTTCTATAAATGTACCTATTTTTAGGAAACCCACAAATTCAGAACAGTAAATACAATTGAAGGATGCAAAAATAAATCTTCTGACATAATGTCATTGATTCTAGAGTTTGTAATAATGGTATTTTGTTTAAATGGTTTGAAATGTCTTTAAGGAGAAACCAATGACAATGAGTATCAGTACTTGTATTTATTGCAAATTATTGCAGACAGAAAAGGCTTATGATGAAAGGACTAGGATTCTAGCCTTTCAAAGTATTATAGAAGCAAATTGTTGGTTTTTGAAAAATGTTTACATTAGAAAATCACAAAATAATAAGAGTAAAAAGCCACACCTTATATTTTGAAAAGTAAAATTCCTCAGGGTTTATTTTTCTATAAAACATGAAATTGACACTTCCATTCTCCACAAATCAAGGATATAGTATTCTTAAAACAATCATAACACATGCTCACAGAAATGGAGGCATGTCAAAGTGTTCTTCAAGATCCTGACTGCTTAGTTGCTGCTAGAATTATGCAGGAGTATTAATCACACTGCTACAATCCCTTCCTAAAAAGATTAAAAATGTATGGCCTTCATTTCTAAAATGAGTCAGTCAGTGACAGTCCCTGAGATCCACTTGGATGTGTAGGAAAGAAAACACTTGTTCTCAAATGGCATTATCCAATATGGTAGCCATTAGCCACATGAGCGCTTGAAATGTGACTAGTCCAAACTGAGATTTGCTGTTTAAGTGCAAAATACACACTAGATTTCAAAGAATTAGTATAAAAAATAAACACATGAAATACCTCAATAATTTTTATATTAGTTACATTGTAAATATTTTGAATATATCAGCTTAAGTAAAATTACTATTAAAGTTAATCTCACCTATTTTTATTTTTTTTAACATGGCTACTAAAATTTTTTTAACTATTTGTGGCTAACATTATATTTTATTGGACAGTCCTATTGCATTGAACATACTATCTCCTTTCATATAGAAATGTGAGTTTAAAATGTTGTTTAGGAAGAAACATGGTTACAGTTTTCATTGGCCAACACCTACATTATTTCAATTTTTGTAAATTACCTAAAATAAGCTTTTCCTTGACCTACTCTAGGGGGTTTGACTGCCAAGAGATTTGAGGTCATTCATGTTTTTCAGAGACCAGAAGGACATCTTAGGTAAGTATTTCTGTATGCTGAAATGAATGCTCAAAAATAGCCTACAAAAAAGGAAATTTAAATCTAATATAAAATGATAGTGTCAACCTTGCTGTTTCCTGGCCTTCAGATCACTGGAGTATATTATCACCAGTTGCCAATGCCCTTTGCAGTGCTAATTAGCTTTTAGCAGTTTTTATCTATAAAAACAGTACTGTCTCTTCTGTACTTTTTCAATACTTGTTCTGGGAAATATAATTTCCTGCTTTAATTTGTCCAATTTCTAAGTTTAGTTATAAAATAAATGTACATCCTACCATGAAATCCTAAACCTCAAATATAACTCTGAATTCAGAAAAGTATTTGGAACCTTAGACATATGACTATTACCGCAAAATCTTATTGATGCTAAAAAAGCAGCAATTATTTTCTCTTCTTTTTCTTAAAAGTAAGCTAGCCTCCATCTCTACCAATGGCTAAAGCTTACTCCGGAGATGACATTTTATCAGTTGTCTTTAGATAGTTTTCAGTCTGTTAATAAACTTATTTATTTTGTCTAATCAGGAATATTACTCTAGATCCAAAAAAAAAAGAACAGAAAAATTTAAACAGTGAAAAGGAACTTCAGAAGTAAAGATCATTTCATTTCTCTTATCGAATGTTTAGATTCTTTTCATACAAGGAGAATGCAAGGCCTCTAAGCAGCCATCCAGGGGAGGAACTATGACCTGGGGTTTAGCACCGTGGGAGTGCACAGCAACATGAATAATATTATCACCCATTCTCCACTTTCACCCACTTAGTGCTAAAATGACTATGAATAAAAAGGGAATTACCTGAGTAAACACAGAGAACAGGTAAAAATTAAAAAACTGGAAGTCACGTGCACACAGTCTGAGTAATGAAGTAATTATGCCAAACTGGAATTAGTCAGGAAGCGAGAGAATATAAAGAAGTAGAGTTTTGCAAAGAAGTAACAGACTTTTTTCCTACTTCACTTTCAGATATGTCTTCAAAAGGAAAAAAAAAATGAACTATTGTATCCAAAAATTTTAATTTTGCTTTTTTTTAGAATAACAAAGATAGACATAAAGATAAAGAACAGAAGATAAAAATAAGTATTCAGTATAATATTCAGGTAATGTATACAGACTAAAACACCCTTGTGATGTTTTTAAACACCTCCACTTAATAACTAAACCATATTCTAGAAACTATGTACATCTTTAAAAAAAAAGGTAATGCTTCAAATAATTTGCTTCAAAACAGAGCTATGAAATTGAATCCTTTTATTCCCCCATGAAACAAGTTATGGCTATTATATGAATCAGATATTAAATCCCTACACTTCTTTAATCTTTCTAATGTTCAGTTTTCTAAGAAATAAAATTAATCCTTTCCTTCTATAATAATTGCCTAGGAAGTTTCCACTTTAGTTAATCCTTTAACATTTATTAAATGAAAAGCATAAAATATACTCACCTATTTAAGGCATCATCACATTGTTTCTTTGTATAGTAAATTACTAATCAAAACCTAACTAACGACATTATCTAGAATTAATTTCTTTTCAGTTTCGGAATTAACTTCCTTTTCAGACATATTGAGAATGTCAAATTAAGACAACCAAAACTGCTCCTACCTGCCCCTTAAGCGTGATGTCATGTTAGTGTCTTTATAATACCAATATTATTTCCATTCATCAAGTTTTTTGAAAAGGAACCCATGGGTCTTCCTCAACACTTTACCCTTTCTCATCCTCCACATTCAATACATCACAAAATCTTGCCATTTCTAATACTAATACAGACTTCATATCTGTCCACTTTTTTTCTAAATTGATGCCGATACCCAGATTTAAGCAATTATCCTCTTCCACTTAGACTATTTCAAATGGTTTCCTAATTAATCTTCCTATTTCTTACACCCAGTAATCATTAGGACTTAGAACCTAGAATTTAGAACTTAAACAGGATTACATAAATCCTCTGCTAAAGTCTTACAAATTTAAATAATTTATGAATTTAAAATAAAATCCAAAGGTCCTTAACAAGACCTACAGTTCTTACAGAATCTCACCCCTGCCTATCTCCACAACCTCCTTTTGTATAACTCACTCTTGTTCATCTAGTACAGCCACACAGACCTTCTTTCCATTTCTTGAATTCACCAACTTCTCAATAGGAGAATTTTTGTATTTGTATTCCTCCTTCTCTTCTATTTGGCAAACTCACATTCATCATTTAGGCCACTTCTGCAGAGAGAACACTCCTGACATGTTGAGCTAGGCTCAACCACAAAGGCTGTTCTGAGTTTGTACACTGGTAAGAATGGCATCTCAGCTTGCCTAAAATTATTTTCACTTAGGCTTATTGATGGCAGAGACAGCTGCCAGTCTGCCAACATCCACACTTTCCCTTTCTTTGATGATGGAAATCTTAAATTGTGACTATGAGCATGGTTAACCCAGCTAGGAACGTTCTATTTCCCAACATCGCTTGGTGCGGCATGTGGCTGGGTTCAGGTAAATAGTATGCATATGTGACATTTTCAGGCCATGACCCTGCAAAAGAAATTGGTGCCCTTTCCTGGTTTTGTCTTTTTCTTCTGGGGCAAGGTAGACAAAAAGTACTAGTTACCTTTAACCTGGAGAGATACTGAGAATGGCAGAGCTGTCCCAACAAGTCTGGATGACTTATCTCTTAACTATTTTACAGGAGATAAATATATTTCCATTTTGCTCAAGACTGCCATTTTGTTAAAGCAGCTTAGTCTGTACCCTAATTAATATATCACCTAAAGGGGAAACAAACAGTGCAAAGAATGTATAAGATATATAGAATATATCATATTTTTACGCAAATAACAGGTAAACTTAGTACAGCATGTTTACAAAAAATACCTGGGGGGTGGGGCACAGCTGCCAAATAAAAATAGAACATGAACATATTTTTTGTGTAAAAATACTGTAAAGTAAACAAAGTTCCTCTCCTCACTGCTTCCATAGTCTCTCAAACTAGTGCACTCAAAATCCAGTCTTCAGTGCCAATGGCACAGTGTCAGGTTCCTACCAGGCCATAGGAAAAAATGAATCTCAACCTTGCTGCCTTTACTATTATGCAGGAGAAGGAAAGCCTTGAGTTCTCATGAGTCTATGCACTGCTTCATGAGACAGTTCCTCACCACATCACAGAGACACAAACGTTTCTGATTTCCTGCATCATGATGCCTAGAATAGAACCACCCTACCTACCTCACCTTTACTCTAAACTTAAATTAGGACTCTCTGTTATTCTTTTTCATTGCATCATTCCTCTTCTTTATAGCATTTGTCTCTGTGTGTAAAACTACATAGGTGTTTGTTAGCACAACCCAATGTAGGTTCCATGAGAAAAGGATGTATGAGTTCTTTTCCACCACTCTATACCCAGCACCTAACATAGTACAAGTACGTAGGTGCCCAATAAATAACTGTTGAATGAGTGAGTGAATGAATAAATGAAGAAATTAACAAGCTGTGCCAGGCATACTTCTACATTTATTCCTTTAGTTTACTGAATCAGAGACTGTGTATTAGGGCCCAGGAACACAACGCCAATAAAGCATGTTATTAAGATGATACAAATCAAAAGACATCAGAAGAAAGACTATGTAATTTTGTTGGAAATGAAAAGCCATGAGAAGTGCAAGGAACTTCATGAGCACTTAAAATCACCAAGAGGAACAAACTATAAATCAACTTTAGATTGCCAAAAGTAAGGAAGCATAAAAGGGGAATTGCTAAGCCTGGATCTCTGCAGGGGGTGGGAGCAGATTCTCTCATTCAGCTGAGAGACAATAACACAATTTTTTTTTTAAAGTTTGGAAGCACAGTTAAATAAGGTTGGGTTTAGTTGTTTCTTTTTGTTTAGATTGGTCTGTTTTCTTTTAAATTTAAGGTTTATATAAAAATACAGAAAATAGCAAAAGTCATAACCATTTGCTTACAAACAAACAATAATACTTTTTCAACAATCAAAACTCTCAAGATAACTATTTTAAAGAATGAGGAGTTTCCAAAGACACCCAGTCTAGTGTGCAGTAACAACAATTGCCATCACAATATGCTGTCATTTTCCAAAGCCAGGAAATAAAAGGTTGCACTCATAGTCAAAAGAGTGTATTTTAAATATGTTTCTAGGTTTTTTCCTTTCATTATTGTGAAAGTCAAGTGAAAACATCCTTATAAAATGTTCCAGGAGGTAACAGTAAACAGAGACTTTAAAAACAACTTCTATTACAAAAGATAAAAGAAGTGCAATTATATCTCTTTTCAACAATCATTTACTGAATGCCTACTATTTATGAAGCAGTGTACCAGGGCAGTGTGGCAGTTGCAATGCTCAAGGGCTAGATGCCTGCATTCTAACAGCTAGGGGGAAAGAAAATATATGACGATGTTTCTGCAGAGGCACATTGAAAGCAATAATGTTTGTCTCTTGAAGGCTGACCTCTGACCTAAATTAAAATGTTTGTAAAATTATTTTAGAAGATGAATAAAATTGTGTTATCTTTAGATAACCGGTCTCCTCTAGACATTTGTTGAGGAGTTCCCTTGTTGCTGCTGTTGTATAGGATTACAGCAGAGGTCTGGCAAACCTGGAACTAACATTCTCTGGAGCCTTTTTTCCTTTATAACATATATTATGACAGTTTAATATGTTAAACATTCATGTTAGATAATATATTCATAAATGAAACATATATTGACTATTTGCATGGTTATGTTTTGTTTATATTCTTAAAAAAATAATACAAAAATTTCCTGAAAAGGCCTACTCTTTTCCAAACTTATTCCCAAATTAATTAACTCACTTGAAAGTACATGTCCAAAATTCTTAGAGTTTTAGAGTGTTTTCTAATTCTTTAAGTTTTTTAATGACTGCTGTGATACAGAGTATTGTGTATGTATTCCCTTCTCACATTACAATAAAACCATTAACCTATTCATTCTTGAAATACTTGAAAGCTTCACAATAACATTAAGTGTATTTCAGGCAAAATCATTTCATAATAAGGTCTTTTCAATGCTTTAGTAATTAAATATGCTTCATCCTATAACATACTGTGGTCTACAGTGAATTGTACAGTAACTCTAAAGTGCACTGTATTTTCAATGCAAACTCATAGTGAAAAATGGAAAAAAAAAAATCCAGTGATACTATATATAAGGGGAAAATTAATTTAAAAACAGTGCCAAAAATCCTAATTTAAATCAAATTGGTTATGTTGCTATTTCTTGAATAAGATCAGCATGAAGAATAAGCTAAGATAGTAAAAGTTTAAAAGAGTTACTTACTACATTATATATCATATTTAACCTGCCAGCCACTCCTGGGAAGGAAGGTTGGGCAATCTACTTCTGTAGTGATACTGCCTCAGAAGCCCAAAAAGGGGTTGCTATGAGTCGGGTCCGATTCGATGGCACATAACAACAACAATAACAATATAAGAGGAACCATGGTCTAGTGTTCAGGGCACAGGCCTGAGAATCAATCCATATGAAAAACTCAATTTCAAGATACCATTAATGGTATACTTTCTGTGCCTACATTTTCTTACCTAAAATAAGAATAAGAATATCGACCTATTTCTATTAGAACATTATTTCTGACCATCTGATGAATTAAAATTATTTTGAAACAATTAAGCAACAGCAAACAGCTAAACAACCAGAAGTGTGGCAGTTCAAACCCACCAGCCACTCCTCGGAAGGAAGACTGGTCAATCTACTTCCATAGTGATTTTATATAT
>NW_006921662.1:2080113-2087613 GCF_000298275.1 Orycteropus afer afer
ATATATATATATATAAAAACAACCCACTGCCATCAAATTGGATCCGATTCATAGTGACCCCTCCTTGGGCTTCCAAGGCACTATCACTACGATAGGATATTGCCCAACCTTCCTTCCAAGGAGTGGCTGGTGGGTTTGAACCACCAGCCTTCTGTTTAGTAGTCAAATGACTTAGGCACTAGGCCACCAGAGCTCCCTCCATAGTGATAATGCCTCAGAAACCCAAGGAAGAGTTGCTATGAGTTGGATACGACTCAATGGCAATAAGTTTGTTTTTTTCTTTTTCTGCAGCATCATATATAAAAATTCACTCTCCTTTGTAATTCATAACATAATACATGTAATTTTTTCAAATGTCAACTCTAACTGGTTTTTATCTATAAGAATTATAATTGTTTTAATATTAATTTGAGGGCAGATTTCCTAAATCTTATTATAATTCTAATTATTAACTTATTTTTCCAGTAAATGTGTTGTCCTATTATTTTTGAAATAGTAATAATTCTCCAAATTATCTCTTAAAATGTTAAAAATGAGCAGTAATACCTCAGAAATACAAAATTTTAAATTTGTACATAATTGAAACTAAATTTGTTTAGTATATTTGGAATGGGTATCTCAAAAGTAAGTTTTCTTAAATTAAAATTGAAGTTTCCAACATTTAGTTCAATTGATTTTTCCCCATACTTATAAACATACCACAATAACTTCAATTGATATTGTCACATATAGCCTAAAATTTACTCTTTTACTTCAACACACTCAAACTAGATATGTTTGAAGGTATCCATTTCTCAATGCCTTGGAAAAAATAAAACACTACATTCATAAACAAAAACTACAAAAGTATATTCTAATGGAAAAGTTATTCCATGTAATAAACAATATCATTAAATTCACTCACAATAAAATATTTGTTTTTTCTTTCTTTTAATGATCCAAATCTATAGTGAAATGATGAAATTGAAAAACAAGTGTTCTTGTCAGAAGACAGGAAAAGAGTTTTTTTCCCCTCCCTTAAGGAAAACAAAGGATTCCTGAAAGCTTTGCCCTGATTTATTTTTCCAATTTTAAATACCTTAAGAGTAGCGGAACTGCTACTGGCATGGTAGTATTTCTAACAGTCAATAAATCTAAAATATTATGTGTGAATATTGGAATGAAGCCATTAAGAAGATTACAGCATGCAACACAGCAGAGGGTCCACAGGAAAAAAGAACTAGTAATTCAGGACAACTGTGACCACTGACCTTTGAACAGCCAAGACCACTGGTCAATCTGACACAATAATAGAGTGCACATGCATAGAAAGTCATCTAGCCTGTAAGTATAATTTAAATGCTTTGGTGAATGATTTTAAAAGGGCTCTATTTAAATCTCAGTTAATCTATTAAACAATCAGACAATACCAATAGTAGTATTTTCAGGCTTCAATTATACTTTATTAATTCAAATCACATAAAAAAATTTAGTAGAATTATTTGTGATGTTAATGTCTCATTTAAAACATTAACATTTGTAGAAAACATGATGTGATGCTTTAATACAAATCCTCCAAAACTATGAGCTGGTTTTTGGAATGTTTTAATCAACTAAAATATTTTTAGAAAATGACTGTAACTTTAAAGCACCTTATACTTTCAGTAAATGGTCCTAGCTTTGCTTCAGAGCTATATCAATTTGTTCATTCTTCAGATTTGTTGGTAAGTTTGTGGCCTTTGATTACAAGCATATATACTGTCATATATATACCACTTTGCAATGTTTTTTCAATATATACTTTCGAATATTTTAGTAATGTTTTAATATAAAGATTCTTATGAGTAAACCAACAGATACTTCCCCTGTCATTTTATGTATCCAGACTTTTATACTTTTGGAATACTGTTTCCTTCTCTAGATAACTAATAAATGTTGTAATTATCAATGTAATTCTACATCTCAACTTAATAAAGTCACCTATCCAAAGAATGAAATTTAAAAGGCTGTTTTTTCTCAAAGAAAGACCCATCTATCATTAAGCTGACTGTAAAATTTTTAATAGTATAAACCCAAAAGCTGGATTTGTTTCTTCATATTCTTTTCTCTTTTTTCTCTTCGCCTTCATTTTTTTTTTTTTTTTAAATAAACTATCTTCCTTCCTAAGGGTATTAACAGTAGAAAATACATGCACATATGGAATACATTCTTAAAAGTTGGAACTGTATTTTCACTAATTATTTCTATATCCAGTGAAGAACACTTTGATGAATTTCTAAATGGGTAACTCTAATCATTTTTAGCAGCTTCTGCAAAATTTTTATAATGAAGCAATCAAGTTATAACGAGCTAAAAAGATAATGTAATTGTTCACTGGCCTGAGTTTGGGGTTGTTCACACATAATATAAATTTTACTACAGCAAAATAAAATAGCTCAATTTTAATTTGCTACAAGGTCAGAAAGCACTTACACTATTTATGGACATAAATAATCTGACTGTGACTTTAAAATCATATTTTTCCTATCACTAGTCTATAAGAACAATCAAGGTTAGTATTAATGGATTTTTGGAGTTTGAGATGTTTAAATTCACTTCTTCAAATGTTTTAATAATGAATTTCAAAAATACTTGTAATATTACCAAAGAATATATTCTGATGGTTTTTTTAATTCCCAAATTTCACAATCCTTGAAAATAATGGGGATTTTTTTTAAAGGGGAGGTTATTTTAACTTAGAATTGTACTATAAAGATAATTTTAAATAGCTATTAAAATATACAGGAACAGTACTACTCTGCATTCCTGCTCTGTACTATGGAATAACAAGAACCAAAAAAAAAAAAAATGCACTTTTGAAGACTATTTAACATGAAATACAGAATATGTCCCATTATAAGCTGAAGACACACACACACACACACACACATACACACACACAAACCCTCTGTAAGATCAAAGACCAGGAGAGAACTGGCACTTAATTTATCAGCCTTTACAGACAAAAGACAGTTTTCGTCATTTCAAAAGGATCAGATGTCTTTTATGACAAACTGGGTTTGCAGTTTAATTTACAAATAGAATTCTAAGTAAGCAGTCTTTGCTCTGCCAAAGCAAATGACAAACAGTGTAGGTTTTCATTCTTACGGCCCTCAGCAGGATAGAAAAGATTAAAATAAAACTGAAATAATTTAGAGAAAACAAATAAATGTTTCAGAAAGTTGAGGGAGATCAAAGCCAGAATTTTCTGACCCCAACTGTACAAGCATTTCTTATTATATTGACCAGTGCCATCAGATCATTAATTAAAAGGAAAAGCGCTGGCAGGTGGCAGGGAAGCAAAAGCCGATAATTGGCCCCCTTCTTCTTCTTGCCTTCAAAAACTCTCTCATTCTTTTGCAAGACATGCCACTAGGCAGACAGAAATGCCTACTTTGTAATATAATGATTAAGATGAGATGAAGAGACTTACATTTAAAGAAGCTCTCCCTAATGAATGCATCTAGCTTTTTAATTATGATCCTACTTTTACAATAAGGAATATGATGTACCATTCAACATCTCCTCAACTGCCAAAAGGTAAAAATATTAAATATAGAATCTGCACTGATTCCTCTCACACCCCAGGCACACACCCAATCCTTTTATTTTAGACAAAAAAAAAAAAAAATTGGAAATTTGTAATTCAAGGGTCCAGGAGAAAACATTTACATTGTCACTACAAAATATCCTTCAGACTTACCACATCACTTGGTAGGTTGCTCAAGTCATTAAATGGTGATTCTAAAGTGTTTGTGTCAACATTTAACATAACCACATCTTCCAATGATTTATTTTTCACTCTCTGTTTAAAAAACACAATTGTGAATTAGCATCTTAGTATATTTTCTTAATAAAACTATAATAAATTGCAACCAGAGGAAATTATCTTAATGCACTAGTCATGGGAAAAGAAAAAAGGAAAACCCTACATTATAAAATAAATACAAATAACTTCACCTTCTCTGAGAGGAAGTTCAAAAAGATGATTTGGGACAAAATGCTTAAAACAGAATGCTTGCTCATTTAAACATACTTAGTTTGGAGATAGAGATTTATAATTTAACGTTCAAGAAAATATTACAACAAAGACCTATAAAACAGACATAGCTAAACCAAACTGAAAAAACTTCTATAAAATTTACCAACTGAATCTCAAGTCTAAGGTAATAAGAATCTGCTCTTTATCTACTTTTAGCATAAATCATATTATAATTCTAACATAAACCAGTAACTCTGACTATAGCATTAAACTGCTAACTTTTAAATTAATCTTTTATATTTTGCATATGAATAGGTACAAGCTGAGGATGAAGAATAAAAGTTTAACATTAAAAAATGACAGAGAATATGGAATTTGTTGCTAGTAAAATGACTCACAGTAATTTCAAAATAAAGGATCAAATTTATAACCTATCAGACTGACTATTCTGACTTGTAGGACAGTTTGGTGAAAATGGTCAAATTATTTGAGTATGTAGACAAATTAAACTAAATTAGAATTTCATCATTTTTTTACCCTTAAATAAAAGAAATACTTTATTCTTCCTCTTTAAATCAACATTTAACTTAAACCACAACATTCCAGTAACCTTATTTAAATGACAACAAATAGTACTATTCTTTAGTGCAAATAAGTAATGTGCTCATTAATAAAATATTTTTACCAACCCATAATACCATAATAGTATAGGTCAACTAGCCACAGGTCAATTAATTAATGTTACTATTGTATTTTCTAAAGTAATATCCTCAACAGACACTTTTTTAAAAATAAGTTGTTAAATGCTTTACATATTTTAATTGGCTAAATCAATTATTTTGAGTTGGTCAGGACTGAAATTTCTCTGATCCATTTAGAATTTGAAACCTGTGCGTATTAGAGCTAGAATGTTAAACTTTGCTAGGGAAGGGTAATCTAGTAAGAGGAAGTTCTGTGTGTTAGGAAAGCCACACAGTCTGGGTAGAGTGTGGATCCTCAGGAAAACACAGGATTCTAAAAATCTTGTAAAAGACATTACAATTATTCTAAAGTAAGACTTAAAAGATACTCCATTCCTAAGATAATCACTTATAATAGTGATAACATTACAAAAATATTCATAAATACACTCATTTCCTTCTCTTTCCATGTGTATGAATGTGATATATATACATGTAAAAAAAGTTTAAATATAAAAATATAGGTTATCTTTAAGTTAACTATAAAATAATTATAAAAAAAACTTATTCTACCAACAAAAAAAATATATATTAATGGCATTTACATGGAGAAATGTATGTCATAATTTTAATATTCATCTTTAATTCTAAAGTGTCCCTATGACAGAAACTGGGAAGGTAATAATGATGAAATTTTTTACATATAAAAAAAGCTGATGGAATTTTTAAGGGATAAAATAAGTTAGCTTAAGCCTAGAAAAATGGCCATATGTCCCCAAAATGTTTGTAGTGACACTAGCACCAAACTCTGAACAAAGGAAACTGATACTAAAATGAAATTTGTATTTTTTCAAAGCTGCTCTTAACTTTTAAAAGTTTGATAATAGCTAAATATTAAATTTAGTTCAGAGAGCCACACAATAAGAATGGGAAAAAAATGTTCAATAAATTAAGACTCCTTTGGAATGACAGTAACTCTACATATACAAAAAAGTAACAACAACAGTATATAATTTAAATAATTGTTAAAGAAAATTTAAACTACTGTCAGTATTTTATGTACTTTATCCCATGGCATCAGGCTTTAGCTTTTTATTTTTCCCCCTAAACAGGAGTGGAAACTCAGATGGCATATAAAAGGGTACCTCTTTCTGTGTCTCATATTTCCGTATCTCTTAAAATTCATACTTGTTTGAATGAGGAAAGAGTGAGGAGTATTGGAAAAAAATGTCTTTTTCTTCAAAAGCAAGATTAAAATACTAAGGCAAAGATTGAAATGCTTGTAAGAACAAACAAACAAAAAAAATAGCTGTTACTAAGTTGATTCCAACTCAGGAGATCCCATGTATCAGAGTAGAACTGGACTCCACAGAGCTTTCCACGGCTGATTTTTTGGAAGGAGATCCCCAGGCCGTTCTTCTAAGGTATGCCTGGGTGGACTCGAAACTTTCACCCTCAGGTTAGTAGCTGGACACATTAACCATTTGCAATATCCAGGAACTTCATAAGACAAACAGTAAGGTATTAAAGTTTATAGTTTTTCTCATGCACATTCTATCTAATCCTTCTGTACAGAGTAATTATAAATGTGTATCGTGCACTTTAATGCAAAGAAATGACACAATGGTAGCAATCACATGATCTTCTGAAATTGGGACATTTCATTTAGAATCTTTTACATATTGAAATAAGTAAGATAATTCTCACAGATGTAGCAAAATAAATAAATAACTTACTACATTGTAGCATCTACTAAATTATTCCTAATTATTTATATGCATTGGTCTGCTTTGAGTTCAAACTTAAAGCCTATTGAAGTACCTTCATTCTTTATTTTATAATCAAATTTATATTTTAAAGAAAGGATTTCTAGCCATCTTTTACTCACAACTACATTAAAAGGTAAACAAAAAAAAAAAAAAAGGGAGAGATTTCAAAGGACATTCATTTCACATATCTTTGAAAAATAAGGGTTAGAATTATTTATACAATTGATTAAATGTGTTGAAACTGTTTTGACCAAAAGGGAAACACTATAAGAATATTTTGATTCTTTGTTTGGGGGGAAAAAAAAAGGAATTGGTTGTGATTGCAGCCAAACAAAGCCCAAAAATGTAAGCTTAGTTCCACTATTACGTAAACATCTGTATTTCAAGTATAGGAACATTTTTATTAAACACAAAAGCAAAAATGATAGATATTTTAGTGCAAATAAAAAATTCTGCCTAATAAAGACACAATAAGAATGAAATTGTAGGATGTACATCATCTTGTAACACATTAAGGAGAATGTTACTAAATGCTCCTTGGTTAAAATAATTTCTCAAGGTCCTAGTATACCTTTTCATTCACTACTAAATGAAATAAAGTTGACTATTAAGACAGCTTGAATGTCTATGGTACAATTATAGAAGTACAGAAATTGCAGTCAATCTAATCATGACTTGGCTGTAAACACTTCTACTTAATAATAGGAGTCAATTTCAAGTTAGACTGGACCTTTCTCCAAGACAGTAATTTTCCCCATAAAAAATGTACTGACTTTCTCTATAGATTCCAAAATATATGTGACAAATTTAATTAAATATTTAAAACAGTATTTTGGAAAGTTGATGTAGAATCAGGATGCCAAAAAAAAAAAAAAAAAAAAGAAAAAAAGCAGTATTAGGAGTACTCGTCAACATTTTTTATCCCCATAAATAGAAAGATATAATATAGAAAGCATATATCCTACCACCAAACCAAAAACCAAACTCACTGCCATCAAGTCAATTCTGACTCATAGTGACCCTCTTTGGGTTTCTGAAGCTGTAAATCTAT
>NW_006921662.1:2087713-2115372 GCF_000298275.1 Orycteropus afer afer
AGTATTTTGGAAAGTTGATGTAGAATCAGGATGCCGCCAAAAAAAAAAAAAAAAAAAAATCAGTATTATGGGTACTCGTCAACATTTTTTATCCCCATAAATAAATAAATATATTATAGAAAGCACATATCCTACCACCAAACCAAAAACCAAACTCACTGCCATCAAGTCAATTCTGACTCATAGTGACCCTCTTTGGGTTTCTGAAGCTGTAAATCTATGGAAGATTGCCCAGTCTTCCTTCCACAGAGTGGCTGGTGGGTTTGAACTACCAACCTTCTGGTTAGCAGTCAAATGCCTTTGCACTAGACCACCAGAGCTCCTTATATATCCTACTAGACACATAAAATAATAAGAGACATAACATATGCTGATATAAATATCACCATTTGTTGATTCTTATTCTGAAACCATACAAGCCAACCATAGTTAGATTTTGTATGAAGTCAAACTACTGATAAGTAAAATTCTAGTCATATACTCCACAATCTAAAACAGATTAAATGCTTATTCTTTAAGTTTCTTTTACATAATTTGTTTTTTGACTGCGAACACCTTGACATGTAAGAACAAGTTTTCTAAAAATGAACAAAATATAAGGAGTCAACAATGTTATCCAACTCAGATTTCAGTATGAAAACCAAATGAAACCTACTAAAGAAATTCAGTAAGATATATTCTTTACTAAGGGTAAAACAAATAAAAACTTCTGCCCAAACATTTTGCAAAAATAAAAAATGCTCAAAAACTGGAAAAAAAAAAAAAAAAGTACCTAACGCTGACTAGAACACATGCAGAATTCCATAGTCCAGGTCTTCTATGTGAGATGAAGTCAGAAGCCTCTCCCTGTATGATCCTCGGGAGTTTTAAAATAATCAACAGGATTTTCTTGATCATTTAAAATGAGTACTTACAGTGTACACAGTGACAAAGATAAATACAAAAATAAGAAAATATTTTTATTAAAAAATTATTTCAATAAATATAAAAACACTCAAAAAAGTATGAAATTAGTTATTTGAAGTAAACTGTTACTCCTCAGAAGTTAGGTAAAAGGTAAAAGATCAAAAATATATTAACTCCAATAAAAATGAAATCTGCCAATATAATGACACTCAGTTGACCAAAATGCTCTGTTTCTACCCAAAGCTTTTGTTTATTTTGTTAAGATGCTGATCTTATAAAGTCTCACTTATAAAGGTCAAAGTGTTAGAATACAGTGATGAGTCTTCTGACAAAAATCATTTGGAATGAGATGGTGACAATGCTGTTAACTTACTGAACTTTAAGTCTCCCAAAATGACTGAAAATTAAAACATTTAAAAAGATATATTCTAATACAAAAGTTCATGATTAGTATATTAAAACCACGTTTTGAAAAAACAAGCTGAAAAACTGCATCATACTGAAGCTTGCAAAATAAAAATGTTTATGATTCATAATTACCTAAGATGTGACTTTCAAAATACAGGTCTGAGAAAGAAATATAAAAGACTCTTAAGACACCATAAAGAAAGTGGTTCATCAAGAACTAGTCTTTTAATATTTAACACTTACCATATGATTTCTACCAAATACAACCTATTTTCATGTCACTGAAGATTGTCATTTAGTATGCTAATTTAAAAGAAATTATTTTAATATTACCATTTTGAAAATAAAAAAAACAAACTCACTGCTGTCGAGTGACTCAGAATGACCCCTCCTTGGGTTTCGAGGGCAGTATCACTACAGAAGTAGATTTCACAATCTTTCTTCCGAGGAGTGGCTAGTGTGTAAAGTACTATAAATATGAAACTACTCATTGCTTTGTACTATTCCCATTTATTTTCCTTCAAAATAAAACTTTTAACTACTATTTTATGAGTTAATTATTACTGCATCATGTCTGAAAGATACTCACCTCTATGAGGCTGGAGTGTATTCCAATCAGGTATGGCATTGGTGCACTAAATTAAAAACATATATTCATATATTCATATGATTCATTGAAACTTAAACAACAGTATAAGTATTTCAGAATGCTTAAAATTAAGTGTACAGTTCTTGCATAGCACATTACAGATATTCAAAATTATTCAATATATAAAAATCTAATTTAATTTTAGAGGCCTTTAATATACTCAGATTAAAGTTGGTTTATATAAAAATTTAAAATTAAAATCATTTTTTAAATCAACAGCTGTAATGCCTAAAAAACTTTTTTATTTATGAATATCACATGTAGGCCATAGTCTAAATTGAATCTTTTCCATATACCTCATAACAAATATATGCTAAATAATCACCAAATTTATTCACGTTTCATAAATATTTACTACTCTATTAAGTGCTTATCTCTATGATTTCCCTAATACATTTTAATTCTTTCATACTTCCTGTCCTCCAGTCAGTCACCACACATGTATCGAGTCCTGCTGTGTGCCAGACACTGTCCCAGAACTAGATATGCAAAGGGAAACACGCTCCCTGCTCCTCTCATCATTCTATCTCTGTGCTATCTTAACTCTCACATACCTTGTCTTTTACTTAAATTTCATAAGTTTAGATTTACCCTACTTTCATTCTCATTACTTAAATAAATCAGTAAATATAAAAACATTCAAATAAGTTCAAGAGTGACCCTGAATTAATTAATTCAACTTATTATTTGGAACATACAAGATGCCAGACCTTGGCAATCATAGACAATAAAGAGTATCTGCCCTCATGGACTTTCTATTCTACCTGAGAAGGCAGACAATAAATAGTTGTTATAACATAAAAATCAGAATTACTATTATTTTCAGAAATAGTTAGTGTGATATATAAGAGGGAAATGAGGAGCTCTGGTGGTGTAGTGGATAAGGGACTTGACTCCTAACCTGAAAGTCAGCAGTTCAAACCCACCAGCTGCTCTGCAGAAGGAAGGTGGGGTGATCTACGCACATAAAGATTTACAGCCTCGGAAACCCAGTGAGAGTTGCTACATATATTTGGAACATACAAGATACCAGGCTCTGAGCAAGAACTTGGGTTCAGTCATAGACAATAAAGAATACCTGCCTTCATGGGCTTTCTATTCTACCAGAGAATACAGACAGCTAATAGTTCTTGTAACATAAAAATCACAATTACTATTATTTCCAGAAACATTTATTGTGATATATAAGAGGGAAATGATTCAACTGACATTTCAAAGTCAAAACATTATTTAGACCATGTATAGTGCTAGCAGACAATGTTTCTACAAGTGTATTTGTATGTTCTGTAAGAATTCACAGGTATACAGTAGAGTTGACAAGGGACAAGATTGTAGTCACTTCTTGGCCACAGCCAACTACCTAGAGAGAGCAAGTAGTTGGACCTATGGTCTTGGGACCATCGTCACAGGGGACATCAAGTTCAATTGGCATAACATACACAAAACATTGTCCCACATCCTACTTTGGTGAGTAGCGACTAGGATCTTAAAAGCTTGCAAGTGGCCATGTAGATGCAACGATGGGTTTCTCCTCATCCAGAGTAAAGAAGAATGAAGAAAACCAAAGATTCATGGAAATAATTAGTCCAAGTGATGGGCACACCATGTGATCCTCAACCTACATGACTATGAGACCAGAACTAGACGGTGCCCAGCTACCACTGTCAACCACTTGGAGGGAGATCTCTGTAGGAGATCCTGGATAGAGTGGGAGAACAATGTGGAACAAAACTCAAAATCATTTTGGGGGGGGAAGGGACCAGGTTTGCTGGTCTGAGAGCCTGGTGGGACCCGAGACTATGGCTCCTAGCTGCACTTCAGATCCAGAATTGAACCCACTCCTGTGGCTTCCAGCCAAACAAAAGACAGGTATATGAGAGGAACATTTACATTAGGAGAAACACTCATTGGAAAGAACAATCATGGGAGAACAGATTGTGTATGCAGAGGGAGACAGCTCAGAGAGTAGGAGTACATGGAGGGAAGGACACAGGGAAGAGGTAACTATGGGGAGGAAGTGGAAGGGGAGCTATTGCATTGTGGGAAATTACAGTCAATGTCATGAGACAAAGTGTATGTGAGCTGCTGTATGGAAAGTGAATTTGCTCTGTAAACTTTCACCCAAATTACAATAAATATTAAAATTTTAAAAAAATTATTTAACAGGAAAACCTAAGAATGGACTAAATGTCTGTATAAGTAACAGAAGATATGTGAATAAATGCCTATTTAAAAATAAAGCACTTTTGGCAAAACTTCTATAGAAAGAAGTGTTTGTGCTCTACTTAAAATAGCCCTCTTCTGTTAACAAAAACATATAGCCCTCTTTTTCAAAAGATTTTCATAATCTTTACAAACATCATTGTCATCATTAGAACAGAGCTGTCCAAACTTTTGCATGTCCACTTTGCCTCTGAGAACCAAAACCAAAAAATAAAACCCAAACTCACTGCCATTGAGTCAATTCGACTCATAGCAACCCCTCCTTGGATTGCTGAGGCAGTATCTCTATGAAAGTAAATTGCCAAACCTTCTTTCCAAGGAGTAGCTGGTGGGTTTGAACTGCCAGCCTTCTGATTAGCAGTCAAATGCCTCGGGCACTATGCCCCCCCAAAAAAAATAGGGACCTCAACAGACTCAGAGTTTTCAAAATAATAGTTCTCTATTTATTTACTTCAAATAGTTCTCTATTTATTTAAAGATGGATAAATACTAGTCTATGCATCAAGAATTTCACAAATAAAGAAAGTCTAGTTAGAGTTCTTACTTTAGTCATCCTTAGTCTATACATTCTTATCATTCTAGTACTAAGTTCTAATTCCTATCTGTCTTTATCTTTTATGGCTTTGTACCTTCCAATTTTGTTTTTTGTTATGTTGTTGTTGTTTAATACAACAGGCCATCTGCTGGTGATCAGATATTCTGGATACTTGATTTGACTGTTAATTGAGAACAATTTATCGGCTTTGATATATTTAAGACCTAACAGATTTTCTGCCTCCAAAAGAAAATATGACTAACAAATATAGACTGTTCCACTTTTGCTTAAATAAAGGAAGGCTGGTACCAGCTCCAGTTCACATCCCTGGAACTCCTTTTGGGATTCCATAGAAGACATAAAATACATGTTATTAGCTATTCTGGGCAACCATGACTAAACTTGGGCAACTTTCACAAAACAAGTGACTCCTAAGAACTTAAATATGTCATGACTTCCCCACATCCAAAATAATATAAAAATATTAAAGTTACTCTGTCAATTACCAATTCACCACAGGCTAGGTTATCGTATCTATGAGATTTACAATAAGAAAGGTCCACAGTATCTTAAATTCCAAATACTATTTTAATAAAATGAGTGTTAATCAGAATATTCAAAAGCCTTCTAAAATTAATATTATTATGACTACTTTACAGATGTTGGAGGGCTATCAGGTAGGTCAGAGTTTCCTAAAATGTTGAAGTCCTATGAAAGACATCTAAGATAATACTTTTCAAACTTTATGAAAACTAGTCATCTTTTAAAATATAAACAAATTGTTAAATAAACTAGAATTAAAAAATCAATAAAGAATTTCTATACAGATCTTAGTAATAAAGCATCTTGAAACTTTTTATTATGGGATCACTGGTATTTCTATGGGCTTTTTCCTCACTGATTCCTAACAAAAGATAAAACATGTGCATGCTAGAACTGCAAACATTATTAGTCAAGAGCATCATTTCCTAAAATAATTATGATGGTCTGCAGAATACAGACTTAATTGAAAAGTTGTTTCTCATGAAAACTGGATTGTGTGCATCGTAATACACTATCAGCCAAATCTCCTGAAAAGTAATTTTGCAACTCTTGCTGAAATTTCCTAATTAGATTATGGCATTAATATCTCAGGAAGAGATCCTTGGCAACACAGATGTTTTATCATCCATGTGCAAAACTGTCATAGATCTTTCTGTCAATGAAGTAATTTTGCAGAGATGGGATACAGAAGGCTCTATTATGACTGCTTCTCCTTTTTGGTAGCAATTAATCTTTACTTAAAATAATTACTCTGTGATAGCCTCTTTTTTCTTTTTTGGTTCTCTTACAAAGAGACCACCCATGAGGTAGACTATAACAGCACTCTACTAACTTAGGGTATAGGACATAATTATTTAAAAAAAAAAAAAAAAAACCTACTCTCTTAGAAGTTAATTCTACTCCTTTCTCCTTTCATAGGAAAAAGATCCATATAGATAGTCTAAATAAAAAGAATTCCTCAACCATTCCATGAACAATTATACTTTTACTGGTTCTAGAGTCACATTGTGAGCCCTGGTGGCACAGTGCCTAAGGCATTTGACTGTTAACAAGAAGGCTGGTGGTTCAAACCCACCAGCCACTCCTCAGAAGTAAGGTTGGGCAATCTACTTCCGTAGTGATACTGCCTCAGAAACCCGAGGGGTTGCTATGAGTTGGATTGGACTCAAAAGCAGTGAGAGAATCACATTACCTCCAATGTGTTTACAGACTCAGATTGAGTACCTGGCAACATCACAGACTCGCTAAATTACTCTTACACTGATCCATTAAGGGAAAAAAGCAGATGGTGTCATTTCCTTCTTGTAGCCTTTCTTAACCAACTAGGAAGTATAAGCCACTTCTTCCTCTATGTTCCTACCAGTGGTCCTTTTGTATACCTCTGCTATGGAACCTGTAAGACTGTAGTACTTTGTGTGTGTGTGTGTGTTTCCTCCTATTTGTGAATGTAAACTCCTCAAGGGCAAGAACTAAGTCTTATTAATTCTATTATATACTCATAGTCTGGCAAATAATGTGTTCATTAAAATATTTGACAGATGAATGAGCCAATAAATGAATAAATATCTGTGGACCAAGATGTGATATCCATCATGGTCACAAGATGGCATTATGACTCTCTGCAGTCTACACCACACCAAAGCTACCAGAAGCAAAAGTAAAAATACTTTCAGGACCCAGGATTACCACAGGATTTAGAAAGTCTCAATCAATCTGGAGAGTTAATAAAGCTTCATCTTCTCCTACCATATGTTTCTGATGATGTTTTTGAAGTGGAATATAAAAATATTCTTCATGAAAAGACCATGCAACTGAAGGGAGAATTAGTCATTTATTTCTCTCTTTTGCATATGAATCAATGTGTTTCTAACCTCAAGAATGCACAAGGAAGATTAACTTTTCTTCAGGAAGTAGTGTAGTCCATTGACTTTTTTGAGACTAGAAGAAAAATGGAGCCTTACATGGCTATTTCTAAAAGTAGTGTTACTACACTGCCCAGGTTCCATGATAGAAGTTGAGTCTATCATTGTGGCCTTAAGTTCAGGAAGTCTCAGGTAACTCCTTATTTGTGTGTCACTGCTCTAATCTTTGAACCAAGGAGGTGTTAGGCATAGAGATTGTTAGAATTCATCCTGGTTCAGATGTTAGAAACGAGAGAAAATTCTAGGAACTGAATCATAAAATAAGCTTCCTCCATTTAGCTGGAAGAGCAGAAAAAGGAATTTGTGAAAGGGATAGAAAGCATCAGAATGATGTTGCAGCTTTGCAAGAATTAGTACAGAACTATCTGTACTGTTTCTGAGTAACAATATTTTTAGAAAGTATTAAATTTGTAATTCATTAAAGAAAACTGAGGTGAAAAGGAGAATTACCTCTTAAGAGAGCAGAACATTTTCATAGAAATATTAATGACACTAACATTTTATATGATAACAGATTATTCTAAACCTCATAATTAGAACTGTTAGCTCTTGAACCACTAACTGCTATGTATTTTTTAAATCATATATATCAATATATTTTAAAATACTTTTGTAAAAATATTTTTTAAATTAATGTTCAATGATTGCACACAAAGATATGTATCAGTATGAATATGCTGCAGTTCTTGCCTTTAAGTATGTTAATATATTCTAGGTATGTTGGTCAGAGAAAAACTTGAACACTAAAGGCGCCTATTTACAGATCTAGTTCTACTCTTAGACTTATGTGTGGGATGCGTTACAATATAAACTACATTCTTATAGCCTCCTGCCAAACTGTTTCTCTTTTACAGTTCTCAAAAGGTAGAATAGCTGTTGTAGGTCACTAGGCACTGACTCCATAGCATTATCAATACTAATTACCCTGCTGTGGAAACACACAATACATCGGTAGGATCAGTTTGTTGCCAAAAACGTGTGTTGTCATTACAATCACTTTAGTTTGAAGAGGACTAGTCACAAAAACTTAAAAGCTATGTTTGAACTTAAATCATTTTCATCATTAAATATTTTAAATGAGTGGCCTTTCATTAAATAAGAAAGTTTAATAAATAATTTTAAAAAGGATCTTTTTAAATAATAATAATAATATTAGCTGTGATATAAACAAAAACATTAAGGTCTAAATTATTTCCTTCTATGTGTGTGAGTATGTGTGTGTGTCTGCGCGCACGCACTTGCATGCATAGGTGCACATGCACGGATGCATAAGTGTGTATTTAAGCTGGTTTCAGGGGACAACCATCAGATCTCTTAAGAATTATCTATGCCTACAGAAGATGGTTATGCAATAACATCCTATCCTCAGTCCAGAAGAAGACCCCAAGGCTGAGGTTAGGAAGTCTTAGCATGGCCTTACCTCACTGTAAGTGTACAAATTCTTCCAGGGGAAAGAATACGGAAGGCCTGGAGGCTGGTTGAATTCAGATTGGGTGAGATCACAGGGAGTTGTTTGTTAACACCAAGAAATTTTTCAGAATTATTCCCAAAACTTTAAAAAATTGTTTTTCAAAGTGGCTTAAATCTGAGACTGACTTAATCCAGAAATTCAAGGTATCCCTGCACTCTAGGCAACTCCTTTGTCACTGTCTAGTGTGTTACTGAGGGAAGAGAGGTAAACGGAAGTGTGCCTGAGGTAAAGGCAAAGCAGAGTATGCCTGCAGAGACAATGTGCTATTTGGCAGACATTCCAGACAAATTCTGACAGCTGGAATATTGGGTCATCTATGAGTCGGGGCCGACTCGATGGCACATAACAACAACCACAAGTGATATCGTAACTTCTGTAAAATTTCCATAAACACAAACTAAGATTGTATTTGCTTCTATTTATGTGTTTTATTATCTGAATGACTGCAGGGGGAAAAAAACTCACAAAATCTAAAGCACTATAACTTTGCCAAGTATATAATTTTGCTACTTTTGAAAAGAAATACTCTGTCGTTCGTAGAATCGTCTTATAACATTTATAACTAATGTCAAAGTCAAGTTTCCGTGATTTCTTTCATATAAACATGATGCTTGCCTAATCTACATATAAGTGATTTTTTTTTTTTCCTAATCATGAAACTCAGATTTAAAGGACTCTGGCAAAAGCCAGCTTACCAGCAGTAGTCCAGCAGGTGTGGAGGAAGCACTGGGATGTATATGTGTTGCCAGTACATTGGGTATAGCAGAGCAGCTGATCCGTGGAGACAGGCAGTTAACTAAAATTTGTAAATGGATAACAACAATAAGTAGCTGCTGACCCTACAAAGAGGCATGCTCAAAGTATCAAAGATTAGTGATAATTGTAAAACAATGTACTTAATGATAAAAATCACATTATCTTAACCAATTCTGCATATAGACGTCTTATGTTGCAAGGCCCCCTGAAACATATAAATAGCAAAAGTAGCTTCTTGGAAATCTTACACAGACAGTTACAGCCCTCTGAAAATACAGAGTTTGGGGTTAAAACTTCAAACAAACAAAGTGAAAATGAAAAATTAGGTGAGCATCTCAGAAGGAATTGCAGGAAATTACAATTTGTGCAGCACAGTTTGCGCATCACTCAGATTAATATACCATGATTAAATATGGAAAGGAAGAGAGGGTGAAAGCTCCTGAGGGATATCATTAGGGCAAATTGCCAAAGAATGAAACATGAGCCAGTCAGGAGAGTCTGGAAGCTGCAATAATACCAGGGGACTTGAATGTTCGACAGTTGGAGCTTCAGTAATGTGTGAACTGCAGGTTATGGTATCAAGAGACTATGTTCACCGACACATAGAATGTCACTATTGACCAGCGAACTGCCCAAGCTTGACAGCTGTACTACAGGAAGCCAAGTATATCATAATTTCATATTTAAACTCTTCATTCCAGATTAACATTTTGTTTCCTAGCTTTATATCACAACAGCTGCAATTACATTGCTGCTACATTAAAGGTAATTGCCAATTTAATTGTTCTGTTGTGGCAAGCTGTTAATTAAGCATTTCTGAATGCTTAACAAAAGTATATCTCCTTTATAATCCCTTCTATTGACCTTCATCAGAATTGTTTCCAGATGATTTTTTTTTTCATTTTAAATTCTATTTCTATACTGTAGTGATTAATGTAATAATTAAATCAGCATTTTTCATCATTTTGAACCTTTGCTATATTCTGTATTTCCAGGTTATCAGTTAAATAATTTTATTTGACTTAAAAATCAGAATTTAAAAAATCTACCATAAAAATGAGTTACAAATTTTCTGTAAACCATTCTCTCTAATTTATTATTATACAAAGAAATTCAAGCATATATCTGGTAATCACATTTAATTTAAAAGAAAAAAATGAGCAATTCATATCTTACTAATAGCAATATTTGTCTGATCAAATGCAAAATACTTCTATTAAATTTTAAACGATAATTAAAATGATCTGACCAAAAAACATAAAATGTCTCCTTAAAAGTATATTCATATTTGTCATATATTTATGCATGTTGTATGGGTATGTGAGTATGTGTACACATATTTTTTTCAGTTCTCTTTTTAATCAGTGTTATATATGACAATGTACTTTTATTCCACTTAAGGTGCTATCATTAGCACTTACAAGTTTTAATCATTTATCTACCGTATCCTTTCAGCAAATACTACTACTTTTCTTTTCTTGGTACAAAGACACACCATTTCAACAAATTTTACAAGTCCAATTTAGTGTATTTGTTATTTTAAAAATTCCTTAATTAGAGCATATAATATGCCACTAGGAGGCATTCAAATACTTCTATTTAACAATTACAGGTCTTGAATTTATTTACCTTGCATACATGAGGAAAATGAAAATGGGCTTTATCTAATTCATTGTGTCAAATTCTCCAAGCACTTATAGGTAATCTGTATGGATGCATGGTTGCAAATTAGGTATCTTTAAGACACATTAACTCTTTTCATTCCTTTAGTGTAGCCTGATCGGCTAACTTACATAGCTTTGAAAGGCAGATAATTTACCCAGTTTTTCCAAAAAAAGATAAGATGTTGCACACATATGACTTTCAAAAAAGCTAATTTGTTTAAAAAAGGAAAGTGTTCCCATTTACTGTTAAGAAAATAGTAACAGTATAATTAAATGTAGTCTGAAAATGTGTTCTAAAATAAAGTGTATTGTAAAAGAAAGGAATCATATAGGCAATGTATTTCACTGGGCACACCCAATGTCCTTAAGCACTCTATTAAATGCTATATGGATGTGTTCCCTACCCTCCTATTTCTTCCTTGAGTGAAGTTATAAATTATCTATTAGTAAGTCATGATATTAATGGTGAATTTGACTGGCTTCTTACAGGATGGTTTCTCTGATCATAAGCTGACTTACAAGCTTTCTGTAATGGTCACCATGTGGCGGAGAGTTGCCTCTGCTAATCATGATCTACCAGGAGAAAAGGAAGTTCTATAGGACTTGGCAACTTCTTGGAGATAAGTGACAGGGAGAGGTAAAATTAGACTGTGACGTCTCCATGAACTCCAATTTCTAGTCTAAGTAACTATAACTAATTATTAAAAGTAATACAGCAGAAGTATCAGATTTGAATTAAACTATGAGGAGTTAAATTTTGCAAATATTGATTTTGTGGTAACTGTGAGACATCCAAGTGGTGATTTCCAAAAGAGGCAGAAGCATATCAAAGAAGATGTCCTTATTAACCAGCAGCATGAAATAACTATGTGATTTAAAAAAAAGAAAATAGATAAAATACTAAAATAGCATATTTTCTTTTATACAGCATATAGTAAAGTTACAAGTAAAGAAAAAATATAATTGAAGAAAAATAAAATTACTAGGAAATTAAATACAGTTATAGGTAAGTTTTGGAAGGAAGATTAGGCAATCTACTTCCACAATGACACCGCCTCGGAAACCCGAGGAGGGGTTGCTATCAGTTGGATCCCACTCGCCGGCAGTGAGTGTATGAGATAGGTAAGTTGTGTAAAATAACAATGAAGTATACTATACATATAAGGTTAGGACTCAGTCATTAAAAAATTGCATGCTATCTGGCATGTGTGCTAAAATAACCAGGTCTCAGTTTCCTAACCCTTAAAATAAATCTATGCTAGATAGTTTATAAGCATTGTCTGTTAGATCTAATAATCTTTATTTTTAGATCAGATCAGTTCTAATATTTTACATTTGTTCTGTTTACTGAGTCCTGCTCTGACAGGAATATACCACAAATGGGATGGCCTTAACAAACAGGAGTTTATTCTTACAATTTGGAGGCTTTAAGTCCAAGTTCAAAGTGCCAGGCTCTAGGGGTGGGTGAAAGCCCCTCAACCTTGGGGTCCAGCTCTGCCTCCTGCTCCCGGCCCACTGGAGCTAGAGGCGTTTCTTCACTCAAACAGCTGCAGGCTGCTGAGTCTGGAAGCCCCAAGGCTGACAAGTAAAAAGGCATAGTCCCAATGTTACCAAACCACATGGCAGGCCATTAACTTAAGTCCATTGTAAGTCCCAAGGTCGGCAGAGCATAGCAGGCTGCTGAGCAACGACACGGCTACATGCAGGGTCCAAGCGTGCCATAGGCTAGAGACCAGTCTCAAAGCTTCTCCTTATATACAGGAAGCAGACCACATATCCAAAGACAGCTACTCAGCTGCTCATAGTAGATTCCACCATGGAGTTGATTACCAGTCTCATCATGGGGAATACTACATCTAGTTGCCCAACCACTCAACCAGGCCTAGCCAAGTTGACATACAAACATAACCATCACAACATTCTTATTAATCATTAGGGATTTTTTTTCCCATCTAGATAACTGAACATTTTAAATGGGATATAATCCATACAAACCTTCAAAGTAATATCCAAAGATCATCTCTAAATGTATGATATTAATTACTTAATTCAACAAATTTTCTGAGTGCCTGCTAAGTGCTATCACAAATCCTTACTAGTTGACAGAGATAACTCACTAAATAGCACGGTGCCTGCTTTTGTGGAGCTTTTATGTTAGTAGGGTGGCAAACAATAAACAAGTGAAATATATATTATATCTGTTAGAGATAAGGCTATGGAGAAACCTAAAAGCAGGGTATGGGGGTGCACAGTGATGGACACGCTATTGTAGACAGGAGGATTAGGAAAGAATGCTGATGTGGTGACATTTGAACAGAGACCCATCTGAAGAGGGGGTGCATACTATTGTGGATTGGAGGAGAAGAAAATACAAAGTTGATGAAACGTGAATTCAAAAGTCCTGAGGTGGACTCTTCAAGAAATGTGGGGAGGATGTTGTGATTAGACTGGAGTAAGCAGAAGGACCAGACATGAAGTCAGAAAGGCAAGTAGAGTCGGGGCTGGAATGCCTTTCAGACTATGATAAAGACTCTAGATTTTATTCTGGACAACATTTTTCCATATTTCTGAAGAGAGTACTGTCAAAATATATTATTATTTATCTGGAACTTTTTGAGAACAATGCAAATTAAGGGAAAAACTACTTATTTTAGAAGCTTGGTTGCAGTGCAAAGTATCATAAAAAATGAAATCTATTCAATGAGCCAAATAATAATTTTAAAAACTCATTAAAGTTATGATTTATTGAATCTTTAAGAATGAAAGGAAATGGCACAGCATATAGCCTTTTGGAGCAAGAATTACTGAGAATTGTCTGGAGAGTGACAGAACTAGGACTCCAAACTGTTATCCTTTTTTTTTTTTTTTAACTTTTGTTTTGATCTGAGCGCAAGTTTACAGAACAAAGTGGTTTTCTCTTCAACAATTCATACACATTTTGTTTAGTGACATTGATTGTAATCCCCACAATGGAACAACATTTCTTCCCACTTCTTCCCTATGTTAACCATTTTCCTTAGTTCTCCTTTCCTATGCTTCTGAGTCTTATTGCAAGGCAAATGCTGTTCTTTGATCTTGAATGGTTTATTGTTCTAAGGACTGTGTACCTCCCTGGTGTTATGGTTCACCTTATACACTTGGCTATTGTTTGGCTGAAAGTTGAGTCACAGGGATGAGTTCAGTTCCAAGTGTGAAAGGTGACTAAGGGTCATAGTCGGGTTCCATCAATCTCTAGATCATGCCAGAGCCTGTCTTATTTTTGATTTTGAGTTTTGTTTCACATTTCACTCCCACTTTATCAAGACGTTCTATTGAGACCCCTTTCAGAGTAGTTGGTCATGGTAGCCAGGAACAATCTAGTTCTTCCGGTCTCAGGGTCCAGGAGACTGAGGTTCACATGGTCCATTAGTTCTTTGGACTATTTCTTTCCATGTATCTTTGATTTTCTTCACTCTTCTTTGCTCTGGCCAGGGACAGACCAGTAGTTGCATCTTAGATGACAGCTCATTACCTTTTAAGATCCCTGTCACTATTCACCAAGTAGGATGTAGAACACTGACTTTCTGAACTATGTCATTCCAATTGGCTTAGCTGTCCCCTGAGACTGTGATCCAAAGCCTTCAAGCCCAGTGACTCATTAAATAAAGAGGTTTGTTTACAGCTAGGAAGTTTGCTTAACTTCTCCCCTTGACAAATTGTTTTTCTAATATTCAGTTGTTTCTTTTATGAAACAGCTATTTTCATGAAAGCAAAGACAGTGGGGGGAAGATGTTCAGTGCCTGAGTCAAGATATATCTTTGCCAGTATGCCCTGGAAACTGAAAGAATAATACATTAAGAATTTGATTAAGAAAAAGCTAAATGGGATATTATTTTCAGAAATAATTAAATTGCCCAAATAAAAGTTTAAGAAAAAATTCCTTAACTTCTTTTTTAAATGGCCTAAAAGTGCTGGTCAATGCAAAATAAAATCATTAGGAATACATCCACTCATCACTTATTGACATGGTTAAGTTCCAAACACCAAGTCATTAAGCAAAGATCTGTGATATGTGAAAACAGATGATGACCATATCAGATCACAAAATGGAAGATGACTATATCATTATATAACTGCCAAATGACATCATTACATAACTGGCAAATCACTGAGAATCAAGGCTGAGGCAGACTGACACATAATTTTAACCATCAAAGTCAGTGTTTTTCTCACCTCACACGTTGGAGTTTGTTACTGCCAGATATATGCCATTAATGTGCAAAATAGTTGCACAGTAGATTTTTTTTTACTATTGTCATAAATATGGATAGTTGATAAGTGAGGAGTAGGTATATTTATTTCCCATTGACTGCAATTATAAAATAAGTATATATAAAAACCATATGCAGAGACAAAAACTAGAGTTCGTGAAATCACAGAAAGAATCCTGATGTGAAAGTGAATTTAGCCATAGAGTCAAAGAACTTATAACTTCTACTCCAAAAACAACAGGTCTAAAAAAATAGGTAGAAATGGCAGTGATTAAATTGAAAAAATAATATTAATACAAATATTTATATAGTGCTTACTGTGTTCCAGGTACTTCTTTGAGTACATGAAGTAATCATATTAATCCTCACAACAACCTTGTAAAGTGGGCAGTTATTCCTATTTTATAGATCAGAACACTGAGGCAAAGTTAAACCAACTGCTCAACATCAGACAGCTAGTAAGTGGCAAAGCCGGGATATGAACCTAGTCAGGCAGGATCTAGAATATCAGTATTTTAAACTGCATTTTGATACATAATACTCAAATTTCCCATCATTAACAGGCTGTAAGTACTATCTGCTGAATGAAAATATACTATACTAATTATATAATGGAGAATGAATCTTTGGATTGAATGATCACATAGACAGGAACAGCTGACCTTTGTAGGAAGTATTTAAGAGTCAATGACAGACAGAAAATCAATTTACAAAACTTCCTCAGGCATCAAAGTCTGCAACTTCAAGAGGAAACCAATAGAACAGAATATCTTAAAAAATGTTCAGTGGGAAATTGATACAAACTCTAGTTATCATATTAACCTGTTATCCACAAGTACACTTACATTGGAGGCCAAACCATAGTTCTCTCCTTTTGTGACAAGAAATTCAACGTGTTCCTATTTATTAGAGGAAATCAGCCTATCAATAAAGCTAAGCAATATTGGAAACAATTAAATAGTAATATATTGGGACCAAAAAAAAAAAAAAATTAAACAACCTCACATTGTATTAGATTCCAATGAAGGCAGTAGAAAAACAATCTACTTAGTATGATGACCACAATGAAAACAACATAAAAATTCTATCTTTACAAGTAAAGATTTCATATCAACACTCATATGCTACTCCCATTCTTCCAGTTTCTTACTACTCTTAGCTAGATTGTGCCTCATACCAAAACCAAAACAAAGTTGTTGTTTTTTTGTTTTTGGTATGAGGCACAGTCTGGCTAAGAGTAGTAGAAACTAGAAATGGGAATAGCATACTTACGCAGAAATCCTACTCCTTTCAACTGGAGTTCTACATGAGGTACACTATGAGGTAGAATTATACCCCCTAAGAATGTTTTATAAAATATTATATATTCATATAAAATATAAAGAGTTCACCTGATTTTTAACTGACTGAATATAATTTAATTCAGAAATTTAAGTATACAGAATCTGCTACAGATGGGAATCTGATAAATTTCATACATAATTAAAAAATTTAGTGGTAAACACAAAGAAAGTATCTGTTTAAACATGTTTAACTTACATTCATATTTAAAAGATTAAGCAAAATAAATAAAAAATAGAAGACAGCAAAATACCAAGTAGCTAAAACCTACAAAGCTATTACAACCACAAAGCATTCTAATTTGAATAAAACACTAAAAGCCTGATCAAGTGACAGTTGGAAGGAAATGTTTGGAGAAACAGCAATTTTATCTACTGCAAAAAGACAGTACTTGGTTGTACATTTTTTTTTTCTTTTTTAATGTCCTTTTTAAAAGATCTTTTTACATACTAAAAAGTATTTTCACATTTGATTCTTTCCCTTCAACTTATTAGGACAGTAGATCTTGGTACTTCATTATTAAAAATTAATCCCAATCTCTCTCCACCATATTCAAGTCTTTGGGGCAGGTCTAATCATCTCAAGGGAGCTCTGGTAGCATAGTGCCTAAGGCACTTGACTGCTAACCAGAAGGCTGGCGGTTCAAACTTACCAGCCACTCCTCAGAAGGAAGGTTGGGCAATCTACTACCGTAGTGATACCACCTCGGAAACCCAAGGAGGGGTTGCTATGAGTCAAATAGATTCAACAGCACATAACAACAACAATGATCATCTCAAATTTAATAACTGGTTTATTAACTTTTCCTAGCCAAATGATTCTAAATTGCTCATGCTTGCTTCCTGCATGTAGTCATTCTTTTGTTCATTTTATAGATAGGGATATGGAGGTAAAGTTAAACCAACTGCCCAAGAACACATCCTTAGTGCTAGGCACTTTTTTTAGTACAAGGGATATACAAAACCAAAAAAACCAAACCCACTGCCATGGAGTCAGATCCGATTCATAGCGACCCCTCCTTGGGTTTCCAAGGTGGTATCACTACGGAAGTAAATTGCCCAACCTTCCTCCAAGGAGTGGCTGCTGGGTTTGAATCACCAGCCTTCTGGTTAGCAGTCAAATGCCTTAGGCACTATGCTACCAGAGCTCCCACAAGGGATATTGTTGTTATTATGTGCCATCGAGTGACTCATAGCGATCCCTCCTTGGGTTTCTGAGGCAGTATCACTACGGAAGTAGATTGCCCCATCTTCCTTCCGAGGAGTGGCTAGTGGGTTTGAACCACCAGCCTTCTGGTTATCAGTCAAGTGCCTTAGGCACTATGCTATCAGAGCTCTCACAAGGGATATAGTAGTGGATAAAATAGATTAAAATCTCTGCTTTACAGGAATTTACATTCTTGTCACTCTCCACATACCACCATTACTGTCATACTTAACCTCTCATTAACTTTTTGGATTTCTGTAGCTGCAACATTACACATAAATGCCAATGGGCTTAAACATATTTCCTGCCCTACATGACCTTTCCCTATGTACTATGTTGTTATACTGTGAAAGTTTCTCAAACTGACTGCTTTCTTGTGCCTACTCTAAAAGTCACTTCCTAAAGAAGGTCCATCTACTCTTCCACTAAAATTTAAGAGTATATGGACTTCCAAACATACAAGCTAGATTCAGAAGAGGTTGTGGAATGAGGGATATCATTGCTGATATCAGATGGATCTTGGCCTAAAGTAAAGAATATCAGAAAGATGTTTACTAGTGCTTTATTGATTGTGCAAAAGTACTCACTGTGTGGATCATAACAAATTATGGATAACATTGAGAAGAATGGGAATTCTAGAACACTTCACTGTGCCCATGAGGAACCTGTACATAGACCAGGAGGCTGTCATTCAAACAGAATAGGGAGATATTGCATGATTTAAAATCAGAAAGGGAATGTGTCAGGGTTGTATCCTTTCACCATACTTATTCAATCCATATGCTGAACAAATAATCTGAGAAACTGGAAGAATGCAGCATCGTGACTGAAGAAAGACTTATTAACAACCTGCAATAAGCAGACGACACAACTTTACTTGTGGAAAGTGAAGATGACTTGAAGCACATACTGATGAAGATTAAAGACTGCAGTCTGCAGTATGGATTACATCTCAACATAAAGAAAGCAAAAATCCTCACAACTGGACCAATAAGCAGCATCACATTAAATGGAGGAAAGATTGAAGTGGTCAAAGATTTCATGTTACTTGGTTCCACAGTCAACACCCATGGAAACAGCAGTCAATAAATAAGACATCTACTGTACTGGGTAAATCTGCTGCAAAAGACCTCTTTAAAGGCTGATGAGCAAAGATGTCTCTTTCAAGACTAAGGTGCATGTAACCCAAGCTACGGTATTTTCAATAGCCTCATATGTGTATGAAAGCTGGACAATGAATAAGGAAGACTGAAGAAAAGTTGACGCTTTTGAACTGTGGTGTTAGTTAAGAATATTGAAAATACCATAGATTGCCAGAAGAATGAACAAATCTCTCCTGGAAGAAGTGTAGCCAGAATGCTCCTTGGAAGTGAGGCTGGCCAGACTTCATCTCACCTACTTTGGTCATGTTGTCAGAAGGGACCATTCCTTAGAGAAGGATATCATGCTTGGTAAAGTAGAGGGTCAGCAAAAAAGGGGAAGGCCCTCAATGAGATGGACTGACACAGTCTCTGCAATGATGGGCTCAGGTATAATAAGGATTGTGGGGCTGGTACACCACTGGGAAGAGTTTCATTTGGTTGTACATAAGGTTGCTATGAGTCAGAGCTGACTTGAGAGCACCTAACAACAACAATACTACGATATCCTTCAAGTGTATTTATCTTCTCTTTCCATAAACATCTAGGCTCTAGATTCTAGAAGAGGAAAAACAGGATGGTCATGGGATAGTACAGTTTAATATAAATTAAGGAATTACTCAGAAAACAAACAGTACCACAGAAGAATTATTAAATTAAGGATCATTCCTGTGTGAGTCCTTCACTTTTTAGACAAGAAATTTCAGGGTAAGAAAAATCAAGTGGCTTACATGAACTCACTGAGTTTAATTGAACAGTCAGTGCTTCACCAATTTTAGAAGATATTACTAATGTAATCACCCTACTACACTCATCTGTCATCTGTCATACCGTGGTGGCTTGCCTGCATGTTGCTGTAATGCTGGAAGCTATGCCACAGTTATTTCAAATACCAGCAGGGTCAGCCATGGTGGACAGGTTTCAGTGGAGCTTCCAGACTAGGAAGAAGGACGTAGTGGTCTACTACTAAAACAACTGCCTACCAAAAACCTTAAAAATAGTAGTGAAACACTGTCTGACATAGTGCTAGAAGATGAGCCCCTCAGGTAGGAAGCCACTCAAAGTAAGATTAGGGAAGAGCTGCCTACTCAAAGTACAATCGACCTTAATAACAGATGGAGTAAAGCTTGTAGTACTTTCATTTGGTAATGGACACGATTCAAAATAAGAAGAAACAACTGCAAACATTTATAATAATTGGAATGCGGACTGTATGAAGTATGAGTCTAGGAAAAT
The DNA here is from genome assembly GCF_000298275.1 of Orycteropus afer afer. NCBI lineage: Eukaryota > Metazoa > Chordata > Mammalia > Tubulidentata > Orycteropodidae > Orycteropus > Orycteropus afer. Next base: position 2,107,963 of record NW_006921662.1, read on the forward strand.
GGAACATTGTCAAAAATGGAATGGGATGCATACAGATGGTTATCCTGAGCATTAGTGAGCTGAAATGGACTGCTATAGGCCATATGGAATCAGACAAACACAGTCCACTATGCCAGGCATGACAAAATGAAGAGGAATAGCATCACAGTCATTGTCAAAAAAAATATTACAAGATCTAACCTGAAGTACAGTGCTGTCAGTAACAGGATAATATTCATAAACCTACAAGGAAGGCCAGTTAATTCTTCAAGTTTATACATCAACCACTAAAGCCAAAGTTGAAGAAACTGAAGATTATTACCAACAGCTACAGTGTGAAATTGACCAAACATGCAATCAAGATGCACTATAAATTACTGGCGATAGGAATGTAAAAGTTGGGAAAAAAGAACAAACATCAGTGGTTGGGAAATATGACTTTGGCGATAGAAATAACACCAGAAATTGTATGATAGAATTCTGAAAGCCCAATGACTTACTCATTGCAAATCCCTTTTTCAACATAACCAGTGACTATACACATGGCCCATGCCAGATGGAATACATAGGAATCATATCTGTGGAAAGAGATGTTGGAGGAGCGCAATATCATCAGTCAAAACAAGGCCAGGGTCAACTGTGGAACAGACCATCAATTTACATCCAAGTTTAAGCTGAACCTGAAGAAAATTAAAACAAGTCTGTAAGAGCCAAAATATGATCAGGAGTATATCCCACCTGAATTTAGAGACCGTGTGAAGAAAAGATTTGACATACTGAACACCAATGACCGAAGACCAGATGAGTTGTGGGATAACATCAAAGACATCATACATGAAGAAAGCAAAAGATTATTTAAAAAGACAGAAAAGGAAGAAGAAAAAAATAGATGTCAGAAGACACTCTGAAACTTGCTCTTGAATGGTGAAATCATGAAATAAAAGAGCTGAATAGAAGATTTCAAAGGACGGCTAGAGAAGTAAAGAGTAAACAAAGTAAAACGTTATAATAAAATGTGCAAAGACCCGTAATTGGAAAACCATAAGAGAGGAACACACACAGCATTTTTCAAGCTGAAAGTACCAAAGAAAAAAATTCAAGTCTTGAGTTGCATTACTGAAGGATTCTATGGGTAAAATATTGAACAATGCAGGAAGCATTGATGAAGGAATGCAGAGTCACTAAACCAAAATGAACTAGTTAACATTCAACCATTTCTGGAGGTAGCATATGCTCAAGAACTGACAGTACTGGAGGAAGCAGTCCAAGCTCCACTGACTCACTTACTGCTGTCAAGTCGGATCTGACTCACAGCAACCACTACATGGGTTTCTGAGGCAGTATCACTATGGAACTAGATTGCCAAACCTTCCTTCCAACGAGTGGTTGGTGGATTTGAACCACCAGCCTTCTTAGCAGTCAAATGCCTTAGGCACTACGCCACCAGAGTTCCTTGAAGGAACTGCCAAAACACACACACACACACACACACACAACATACTAGAAATTAACAGAATATTCATTGAGATGTTTCAACAATTAACAGAACATTCATTGAGATGTTTCAACAAATGGACATAACAGCAGAAGCGTTCACTTGTTTATGCCAAGAAATTTGGAAGATAGTTACCTTTCCAACTGATTATAAGAGATCCATACTTGTGCTCTATGGTGCAGTGAATTACTTGGTATGGCTTTTCCAGGCATAGTCTCTGTAACTCCCACCAGATTACTGGGTGGGGCTATGGAAATAAGGTGTGTAGAACTCTGATGTTGGGACTGTTTATTTTTTAACTCTGCCAGGTTTAAAATTAGCCTTCCTAGAGGCAGAAAAGGGGATCTCACTGTCATCAAGAGAGAAGAGTTGGAGCTTGAGTGGAGTAAGTCCTTGGACCTGCGATCCCTGAACTGGACCTCTTGGCAGAGACACCCTGGCAGAGATGTCCCAGCAGAGACATCCAGTAGAGATGTCCTGGCAGAGAGATGGTGGCAGTGGAACCAAGATGGAGGCACAAAACAGAGTGGTGGCCTTGCTGGCTCATGGAATAAGAAAGCTCCGTGCCACTGGGCAGGAGGCTTGCTAGCAGAGTGGTGTGCACCTAGCTGCCCCTACAAACCAAACCAAACTCACTGCCATAGAGTCAGATCTCACTCATAGCAACCCCTCTTTGGGTTTGCAAAGTGGCGTCACTACAGAAGTAGATTGCCCAACCTTCCTTCTGAAGAGTGGCTGGTGGGTTTAAACTGCCATCCTTCTGGTTAGCAGTCAAGTACCTAAGTACTGCGCTACCAGAGCTCCTCTAGGGAGAGCCAAAAGAGCTCTGTAACACTTGCCCAAGCAGAGCAGAGGCCAGGCTGAGGGGCATGCCTGAGGGCATGGCAGAGGGGAGACTGTCCTGACCAAAGAACCTTATCCTTGAGCATGTTCCTGAACTGTTACTTCCCTACCCTATGAGTATTGTCTGTGAGTTCTATGTGGCCATCACAATCAATTATCGAACCCAGCAGAGAAGTAGTGAGTGCCATGGGAGAGAGAGTTGGTGTCATAATTAGGGAGATAAAGGCTGGGGGGGGGGCGTGGCATGTCTGGCCTCATAGGAATAAGCTTTGGGCTGCTGATGGTGATTCTGTCTCCCTCTTGTGAAGTTAGAGGACGTCAGAAGATGTTGCCCCATGTTCTTTATGAACGCCCATAGCTAAAAAGATGATCCAATATATTTTGGAAATTCCTGAACAATATCATTAATATTATGCATAAATAAACTTTTGCTGAAAATAATTCAAAAATGTTTGCAGTACTACACAGACAGGGAATTGCCAGAAATGCAAGCTGGATTCAGAAGAGGACATGGAATGAGGGATATCATTGCTGATGTCAAATGGATCTTGGCTGAAAGCAGAAAATACCAGAAGGATGTTTACCTGCATTTTATTGACTATGCAAAGGCATTCAACTGTGTAGATGATAACAAATTATGGGTAATATTGTGAAGAATGGAATTCCAGAACACTTAATTGTGCTCATGAAGAACCTGTACACAGAGCAAGAGGCATTCATTCCAACAGAACAAGGGGATACTGCATGGTTTAAAATGTGTGTCAGGGTTGTATCCTTTCACCACACTTATTCAATTTGTATGCTGAGCAAAATGCCAGAAGCTGCACTACGTGAAGAAGAATGTGGCCTCACAATTGGAGGAAAATCACTAACAACCTACAATATGCAGATGACATAACACTGCTTGCTGAAAGGGAAAAAGACTTGAAGCACTTATTGATGAACATTAAATATTACAGTCTTCAGTATGGATTGCATTTGAACATAAAAGGAAACAAAAATACTCACAACTGGACCAATAAGCAACATAATAAATGGAGAAAAGACTGAGTATGTCAAACATTTTACTTGGATCCACAATCAATGTCCATGGAAGTAGCAGTCAAGAAATCAAAGGATGTACTGAATTGGACTAATCTGTTGTAAAAGACTTCTTTAAAGTGTTAAAAAGCAAAGATGTCACTTTAAAGACTAAGGTGTGCAGGCATACCAAGTCCTGGTATTTTTCAATAGTCTCATATGCATGTAAAAGCTGGACAATTAATAAGGAACACCGCAGAAGAACGGATGCATTTGAATTGTGGTGATGATGGAGAATATTGAACACACTTTGGACTGCTAGAAGAATGAATAATTTGTCTTGGAGGAAGTACATCTACAGTGCTCTTTGAAAGTGAGAATGGCCCAATTTCATTGTTCATACTTTGGTCATGCTGTCAGAAGAGACCATACCCTTGAGAAGGATATCATGCTTGGTAAAGTAGATGGTCGGTCAAAAAGAGAAAGATCTTAATGAAATGCTTTGACACAATGGCTCCAACAATAGGCTCAATGATAGCAACAATTGTAAGGATGTTTTATAATGTATGTATGTATATAACTCAAAACTCACTGCCATTGAGTCGATTTGACTCATAGTAACCCCTTCTTGGGTTTCCAAGGCACTCTCTCCATGGAAGCAGATTGCCCAGTCTTCCTTCCGAGGAGGGGCTGGTGGGTTTGAACCTCCAGCCTTCTAGTTAGCAGTCAAATGGCTTAGGCACTATGGCACCAGAGAGTGGCACATAGGTCAAATCTTCATCAAGTGTACACACACACACACACACACACACACACACGGAGCTCTGGTAAGTCATTTGGCTGTTAACCAGAAGATCAGAGGTTCAAACCCACCAGCTGCTCTGCAGAAGGAAGAGAGGGCAATCTACTTCCGTAAAGATTTACAGGCTTGGAAACCCAATGGGGGTCACAATGAGTTAGAATCGACTCGATGACAGTGAGGTGGTTTTTTTTTCTTTTTTTTGTTACTGAGTCATTTCCAACTCATAGTGACCCCCCTCCATGGGTTTCACCTAGGCTGTAAATCTTTACAGAAGATTGCCTCATCTTCCTCCCATGGAGCAGCTGGTAGGTTTGAATCACTAACATTCTGGTTAGGAGCCAAATGCCTTATCCACTGCACCATGAGAGCTCCATATGTGTGTGTGTGTTTGTGTACTTGATGACTTGACCAACATGTATCATCCTACACCTCTCTCCCCACCCCACCCCTTGCCAAGTCTCAAACAGCTACTACGTCCAACAGACTTTTTCTTAGGAATGTCTCCACAGTCCAACCTCACCTCCATCTTACTTTTGCTGTCTTAGTTCAGGTGTTAATCATCGCTACTTTTATTACTATAACAGCCCTTTAACTGGCTTTGCCAGTTAGATTTTTCCATATTCCATCTCTTCTTTTAAAATGCCACCTGTGTTATGTTTCCCAAAACAAAACTGGTTATATCAAGCACCTCATATCTCTCCCTCCTCTCTTACATGCACACACACACACACACACAGTGGCACATTAAACATTGGAAATTCCTTTCAACAAGTCTGTATTATATTGAAGTCAACCCTTTCATCTACCATTCTCCCTCCAACACCTCCCATATTAGAGTTCTTATCACATTGATTGGCCTTGACTCACTGACACGTTTGCAAAATCATAAATTAGTAACTTTGAAATTTCCACTACATAGTATCTGACAAATAATAATGTTTATGAATGCACAAGTTAATGAATCAATACACTTATACTCTGGTATCTGGAAAATCCTAACAATGTCAAAAATTTCCTTTGAAAATAAAGGTCATTCATATCTACTCAGATGGCTAACTATTTTTCGCTCATTCTTTTCACAGCAATATCTTATCACTGTAGTGAATCACAACAAAATAGAAGCTTCGAGGAGGCTGTACCAGGTATCCATGTATTGCGTCTCAGCTCCAAATTCACCATTTTCTAACTATCTGTGAGAATGGATCTAGGCTCTTCGAATATTCTTATATTACCAGCTAGCCTATAAGGAGCTCTGGTGGTGTAGTGCCTAAGGCATTCGACTGCTAACCAGAAGGCTGGCAGTCCAAACCCACCAGCCACTTCTCAGAAGAAAGATGGGGCAATCTACCTCCCACATTGTGATACGAGGGGTCGCTATGAGTCAGATCTGACTCGACAGGAGTGAGTTGAGTTTGAGTCTAATATAAAGCTTCATCAGTAGTAGGCACTGGAGATACACTGTAGAAGGAAATTATTTTTTCTTCTTGGTTCCAGTGTGCTCCTAGGTAGGGTCTTGCAGGTCAGTGATTCTCGAGGCCTCATTCCTGCAGCAGGTGAACTCTCTAGTATCTGGTTCTTGCAGTGAAGGGGCTTCTCCAGGGCTTGTCTCCTATTGCCCAAAGTGACCAGTAACACCCGGAAGCTCCTCTTGACATCCTTCAGGTGATTTTGCAGCAGAATTGTCTCTGCATGGCAATCAGCCAGCTACCTGGTGGCAGTTAATTACATTAGCCTTCTTCCATCATGAGGAGGCAGAGATTCGTGCTCAATGGAGTAAATATTCTGGATATGGATTTGCCTTCTCTGCTCATATGTTTCTGCCAGTATAACCATTCATGGACTCATAGAATCATATCCATCACCACGACACTTTGCATAGCACTGTATCTGATCAAGGAATTCATTTCACAGCAAAGAAATACAGCAACAGACTTATGTCTTTCCCCATCAGTTATGCTGCCTGACAGGTAGAGCTCAATCTCATAGGATGCAGTCTGTGATTTGAACCAGACACCATTGTATGGTGCTGCTTTCCCCACAACCAGAACACATGGGACCAACAACCAAGGGGTAGAAGTGAGAGTGGCTCTAATCAATATTATGCTTAATAATGTGATTGTAGACATTTTCCTTCTTATTCTTGATTTTTTTTTTTTTTAATTGTGATTTGGGTGAAGATTTACAGAGCAAATTCACTTCCCATACAGCAGTTCACATACACTTTGTATCACGACACTGACCACACTTTACCACAATGCAACAGCTCCCCTCCCACTTCCTCCCCACAGTTACCTCTTCCCAGTGTCCATCCATCCATGGACTCCTGCTCCCTGAACTGTCACTCTGTGCATAAGCAGCCCTTCTTTCTCCCATGATTGTTCTCACCAAGGAGTGTATCTACCTGAGGTAAATGTTCAACTCATATGCCTGTCTTTTGTTTGGCTGGAAACCACAGGTGTGGGTTCAATACCAGACCTGAAGGGCAGCTAGGGGCCATATTATCAACAGTTCTACCAGGCTCTATCAGACCAGCAAACCTGGTCACCACTCCCTCCTTTTTTTTTCTCCAAATGATTTTGAGTTTTGGTCCACGTTGTTCTCCCTCTCTATCAAGGATCTTCTACATAAATCCCCTTCCAAGTGGATGACAGTGGTAGTTGGGCACCATCTAGTTCTTCTGGTCTCATAGTCATATAGGCTGCAGATCAGATGGTGTACCAGTCACTAGGACTAATTGTTTCCATGAATTTTGGTTTTCTTCATTCTTCTTTGCTCTGGATGAGGAGAGACCCATCATTGCACCTAGATGGCAGCTTGCTAGCTTATAAGATCCCAGTCGCTACCTGCCAAAGTAGCAGGTGAAACAATGTTTTGTATAGTATGTTACGCCTATTGAGCTTGATGACCCCTGTGACTATGGTCCCAAGCCCACAGGTTCAACTACTCAGTCCCTCTGTGTAGCTTGCTGTGACCAAGCAGTGATCATAACCTTGCCCCTTGTCAGCTCTACTATAACTTTGGGAATTCTGATCATTCACATAAACTTACAGAACCATTGTCTGCCAAGCCTGTACATGTTCTTGGATACACTTCCCATTTCATAGACATACCTAACAGTTCAGCCTGTTCACCCATGTATCTACCCATACATCCATGTTTGCCTTCACTAACAACGTAGTACTGTATGTGAAAAAGGGTTCATCTTTGTTGTCTGTACCTCCCATGTACCTCTCTCTATGTCTTTCTCATCCTCAATGCTGCCATATTGGTC
>NW_006921662.1:2126150-2128630 GCF_000298275.1 Orycteropus afer afer
GGTTAGCAGTCAAGTGCCTTAGGCACTATGCTACCAGAGCTCCTTACCTAAATATAATTCTTTTGAATTCCTTATCAGAGAGTTCCAATACTGCTTCTTCCTCATGGATGAGTTCTGGGTCTGTATCCTGCTCCCTTGTTTCTACCACTTTATCCTGCTTCTTTGTGTGGACTGTGATGGTCTGTTGTTTCCAAGGCATCGTGTCATTGTTGTATTTAGATCTCTGTTAACTGCTTGTGAAGAGTAGCCAAGGGTGACTCACGCTCTTTTTGGTGGTTTTTTATCATTGGCCCGTTGATGGAGAAGGAGGTAGTGCCTCTTGCTCAGTATGTGAAGAGGAAGGAGGTGTGGGTGTGGTTGTATTTTATGGGGACTGTTGCTGTCTCTCACTCAGTTAGACAAAAATTACAATTGAATAACTATCAAAAAACTAAAAGCACATGGACCAAAAACACACCATGTAATCACACAGGAACAGGAACCAAAAAAAGAAAACAGGGAAAAAGAAGAAGAAAAAACAAAAAAAAAACCCTGCAACATCTGGGGTTAGGGCACTAAGAGAAAAAAGGTAGAGAGGAGAATAATTAAGGGAAAAAAATGGGAAAAATGCAAAAAGAAAAACTAGGAATGGGGTTAACCATGAGAAAAAAGGGGGAAGAAAAAAACCTTAAGTTAAAAAAAAAAAAAATTCAACCAGGAACAAGGAAAAGAAAAAATGCTGAAAACTAGGACCTGGGAGGGGAAGATTAAGAATAATAGTAAAAAGGGCAAAAGTATTAATAATAATAGCTGTTTTAAAACAGACAAATACCAGCACACTAACCATTAGAAAAAAGAAAGTGAAAAAGGAAAAAATAAAAATAAAAAAAGAGAGAGAAAAAAAAAATTGGTGGAGGACAAGGCAGGGCACCCACGCTCCTGTGGGCCCAGAAGGTAGGTGGGAGTGGGGGATGGCTGCACCTCCGTTCACCAAGCAGGTGTGGTAGGTATAAGCCTAACAAGAGGAATGTCGTACCTTTTCAGTCTTGCAGGTCCGGAGAGTCCTTGGGGTTGCTGGAAAGCAGAGTGTGTTCTTAAGCCCCAGGAATCTGCGAGAGCGCTGTCTCTTTAAATATCCAAAATAGTCAAGCCGCTTTTAGACCTTCAAAATGGCAGTGGCCTCCTGACGGCAAAAGTCCACAGCTCAGCCCGCCTTTCTCTTCACCTTCCCCATTTGTTCCCCAGCCATCAGAGCAGTCCTCCGTGCAGTCCCTGGCTAGCAGGGCTGATTTTTAGGTTAATTCTTACGTCCTACTGCCACTCGGGAATCTCCAAGCTGTCTGTGCCATGCCGTCAGGATTGCTCAGGATCACTGTCAGACCGCAGCTCCATATGTCTCCTTTTTTGGTATTTTCACACAAATTCTTCTGCTAGTTGGGGTTTAGTCCACTTCTATATCCTTCCCTTCAAGGCTCAGGGGTCCAGGATTATCTTCTGTGTCTGTGTTAACTGGTTTCCCTTTTCTTTGTTGAAGAGCGTCTGTGCAGTCTTTCTGCCTAGTCCGCCATCTTGACGGTACTCATATCCCTGAAATTTTGAGCTCTGATTTTTTGGAGATCTTAGTCCCCATAGGAGAGATATTTCCACCAGGGGACTGACAATTCTAATGAATTGGAAAATGAGACTGCCACCTGGTCAACTTGGATCCCTTATGCCACGGAACAAATGGGCTAAAAACAGGGGCTAATTTATGTGCCAGAGTGAGCGATCTTGACTGAGGAAAGGAAACTAGGTTGCTTTTACACCACAGAGGCAAGGAGGCCTGGGGAGCCTCTAGGTACTTCGATGTTCATTAGTAAGTACAAGTTAATGGAAAACTACAACAACCAGAAAAAGGCAGGACCAATGAGGACTAAGCCCCCTTAGAAACAAAGCTTTGGGTCAGCACACCAGGTAAAAGACTGACCTACTGAGGTTCTGACTGAGGGCAAGACAAATATGGATTGGCTAGTGCAAGAAGGAAGTCATAAATATCAATTACAGTCTTATGATCAGCTACAAAAATAAAAGCTATAACAGTTTTGCATATTTTCTACTTGCTTGCAATATGTATTATTTACTTTTTTGTATTAACCATTTTTCTTCTTCTCTCTACTTCCTATTTTTATTTATTATATATATATGTGGTGGTGGTATGCCATAGAGTCTACTCCAACTCATAGCCACCGTATAGGACAGAGTAGAATTGCCACATAGGGTTTCCAAGGCTGTAAATCTTTACAGAAGTAGACTGCCACATCCTTCTCCTGCAGAGTGGCTGGCAGGTTTGAACTGTCAACATTTTGGTTAGCAGCCTAGTGCATAAACCACTATGCCACCAAGGCTCCTCTCTTTCTCCCTCTCTCTCTCGATATATATGTATGTATGTATATGTGTGTGTGTGTGTGTGTATATATATATATATATATATATATATATATAAAAAACCAAAAAACTCACTG
>NW_006921662.1:2128730-2147909 GCF_000298275.1 Orycteropus afer afer
GACTCATAGCGTCATAGCGACCCCTCCCCTCCTTGGATTTCCGAGGCAGTATCTCTACGGGAGTAGATTGCCCAGTCTTCCTTCTGAGGAGTGGCTTTTGGGCTTGAACCACCAGCTTTCTGATTAGCAGTCAAATGCCTTAGGCACTACCACCACCAGAGTTCCTGATATATATAGATATAGATATATTGATATATATAGTTAAAAGTTAATTTTACAATGTAGTCTTAGGTAACAGAATTTTAAGTGGGACTAATTAAATCTGAAAAGCAGATACAGCAACTATTGGGCCTGCACTTCTAATTTTATGGAAAAGATGAGAATGTCTTCATTTGTAAAAACAATGTCTATCTTACTAGGTGAAAACACAGATTTGGTTTTGCTGTTAAGTTCAAATGTGTGTAGAAACTAAGCATCCAAAGAGATGGATTGTTCTAGTTATCAATTCCTTGCCTCTCAGCTTCAAATTCACATCCCATTGCCTAATATGTGAAAACAGATATGGACCCTTTACATATTTTTTTCCTTTAACAGCTGGCATGATGCTAAATTTTATCAGGAGAGGGCACTGAAGAGATATTGCCAGAAAAAAGGGTTTTGCTTCCTATTTCCAATGTGCACACTTGGCAGGTTCTTACAAAGTCTGTGGTTTGTCAAAGGCCTGACTCCTATAGCTCATGCAGCTTTCCCAGGGTCCTATTCCTGCAGCAGGAATGGCCACCAGATTCCTATGATACTGGTAGCTTCTGTTGCACCAGGCTCCTGCAAGAAACAGCAACCAGGAAGTTCTCCCAGAATCGCCTCACTCCCTGCCCTACCACCATCTCAGGCAGTTTTATGGCACAGTGTCTCAGACTCCTACAATACCCTTCCAGTGCCTGGCTCCTATTGTACAGGAGGCTTCTATAGTATACAATGGCAACCTGTATTCAGCACCCAGCAACTACTCCTGAAACTATATTCACCACCAACTAGTTCTGGTGCTTCCCCTGGCATCTCCTCAGGCAGCTTCATAACAGTATATTGCCAGTCAAGTACCTCTCTGTGAACTGCTTCCCCGGATATCTCATGTGGCTTTATAGTGAGTTTCAAGGCATAACATTTCTCTGTGGGCAGTTTTCCTGGGCATCTAAGTTTCCAGCAAGTTCTCCCAGTGTGGTACACAGCAGCATCTCTGCCATTTAGTGGCATTCATGGCTGTGCCAACTCCAACAAGGTCTGGGGCTTCTCCTTTAGTACTCTAGCTCTTCCCTAAGGGCAGTGACTGCTTCTTGTATCTGGTATTTCCTATGTTCTTTAGAGTTCTCTTTATTTCTTACTAACCAATTCCTTGTTACTCCAATACTGTTACAGTTTCTAATTCTTTATGTTCCTTGCTGAAATAACCATGTGAGTTCATTCTCCTGACTAGATACAGACTGATAAAGAGGCTGGGACTTACTCTTTATCATATCTTTAGAACAATGCCTGGCATGAGTTTGGTGTTCCATAAATGAGCAATGATTCAATGAATGGGCACAACGAACACTTTTTATAGGGAGAAAGGAGCAAATTTACTACTTATATACAAAGACACCACTTCAAGTGCTTGTACAGGCTGAATAAGAATCACTATAACAATAGAATTTCATGAAGCTGAAAGAGTTCAAGATATATTGATAACTTTTTCCACATTTTCTCATTAGCTTAAAAAATTCAGTAGTAGAAAATTGCTAAACATGAAATTATTTTTATAGGCCAACATGGATATTGGCCTCTAACTTAAAATTTTCAGAATTCAAAAAGAAATCATTGTCATCACCATCATCATTACCATCAGATAAAGACTAAAGTGCCAAAAAGATATGACCATCATTATTAATGAGTAAAGATTATTATGTTAACAATGTTATATTGTTGTTATATGCCGTCGAGTCGGCCCCGACTCATAGAGACCCCTCCTTGGGTTTCCGAGGCAGTATCACTACGGAAGTAGGATTGCCCAACCTTCCTTCCGAGGAGTGGCTGGTGGGTTTGAACTGCCAGCCTTCTGGTTAGCAGTCAAGTGCCTTAGGCACTATGCTACCAGAGCTCCTATGTTAACAATATGTAATATTAATAATAATATGATTATTAATAGGTAAAGAGTCAAGAATCAAAGAGATAAGCCAAAGAGACAAGTTTCTACTCTGACATTTTCAGTATGAAATAAACACTTCATATTTCATAATTTAAAAGAAAAATTTTAAGTTTTCTCTGTTGTCTCCACAATTTCAAGGACTAAACATATTAATGGGAGCTCTGGTAGCATAGTGCCTAAGGCACTTGACTGCTAACCAGAAGGCTGGAGGTTCAAACCCATCAGCCACTCCTCAGAAGGAAGATGGGGCAATATACTTCCATAGTGATAGTGCCTTGGAAACCCAAGAATGGGTTGCTATGAGTCGGGTCTGACTTGACAGCACATAACAATAACAAACATATTAATATATATGTACATATATACACATATATATGTAATTTACCATACAAAAATACACTTGACAATGACTTTCATAGTACATGTGAATGGGAAGCTACATATCAGTAAATAAATTTTACAGATAGCTCTTCAAAAGTATACCTGTTCCATAAACAGACACCACATCATTGTTGTTGTTAGCTTCCACTGAGTTGGTCCTCAACTCATGACAACCCCATGCACAATGAAACAAATGGTGACTCTTCCTACAGCTTCCCCGTAATTGCTGTTGTTACAGAGGGTTTTTATCAGTTGATTTTTGGTAACAGATCAGGCCTTTCTTCTGACTCTGTCTTATTTTAAAAGCTTCAATGAAACCTGTTTAACATCATAGCAACATGCAAGCCTTCAGATGGACAGTGATTGTACCTGAGGTACATTGGTCAAGAATTAAAACTGGGTTTCCCACATGGAAGGTGAGAATTCTGCCACTGAACCACCAATGCCTTGAAAATAGTTTGGGGAGGTGATAACAGACCGCACTAAGACAATGGACAGTTAGAATGGAGGAGAGGAGTCCTAGAAGAAAGGATTAAAGAGGTGGACTCTATAGGATTTGCATGAGAATCATAAATGGGGAGGAGCATTCTCCAATTTAGCCCCAAATAATAAAAGGAAGAGATTATGGGGGAAAGATAAAGAAACCCACTTTAGAAACGTTGAGTGAGACACTCACAGTGGATTAAATTGCAGCATATAACCTAAGGAAGATCATCTGAAGAGAAAAATTTCCTAAATTGCAAACAGAAAAAAAAATTATAGTGTGTGAAACTATAAAAGGTACATTATAAAATAAACACATTGCCTTCAACAGGAGTTTTACTGAAGAAACAGAAACAATACATATTCTTTTATATTTAACACTGATAATTACTGATGACATAAAATTAAAACACTGTTATTTCAGGAAATACATTAAGTGGAAATTGACAGAGGTCCTTTTTGTAGAGATCAGAGTTGACATAGAAACCAAGATTACAGATTCTAGAAGAATGGCAATTTAACACACCCCTCAGATAATTCCTTAAGTATTATTGAAAGTGGTTTCATAAATTAAGATTTGATGGTTCTACTTTTAGAAGACAAGCAGACTTAACCATAAGGCAAAAAGAGGTGCTTCTTTCTATGAGGAATAAGGTTCTTAGTGCCACAGGAGTTGGAAGACAAAAACATCTCCAATTTTCCTGTATCAGGAGTCTCCTCCAACTGTTCTGCACACATCCCTTCCAATAAAGTGTTCCATTAGCAGTCTCACTGCCATACTCCAGTCACATTTACTTATCACTGAATGACTGAATGAAAAATGCAGTGTACAGAATAAGTAGTACATGAGTCAAATGAAACACTGATAATTAGACTTATGTATCAATAATTTCACTGACATAACTGGTTGCTATGGGCTTTCAGAAAAATTAAAAATCTCTAAATTGTTCTTAGACGCTCTTCTCCCTTACAGGTCCTGATAACAATTTTTAACTGTACCACCGCTGCTGCAGCTTTAAAAACACAAGGAGAAGGAAAGAAAAAAAAAAAAAAACACTTTAGTAACCTTAACTAGGAAGTAGACATGGGTAATTTTTTGCTCTTTCTACCAACTGTTCTATTTTTAATCACCAGGAAGAGTCTCTGTGCTTCAGGCTCCAGATTAAATGCTGATACTGGTGGCACCATTAAGATAGAAAACAAGAACATATATATAACCCAGATGGAGAGGTTAAAATCCTCTGGACTCTCCTTCAGTGAAACTAAACCTATAAAACCTATGTTTTAATAGCTAATTTTCTGAGGATCACAGGATTTCTTTTTGCATATGCCCTTGATGGAATTAATGAGAGGAGGAGAGAAAAGCATATGTTTAAATGCCTTGGGGCAACTATAACAAAGGAAGAAATTACACTGTATTAATGCAATTCCACCACTCACAGCATATTGCTTGCTCTAACTATTGCAGAAGGAACATGCATTACACAATCAAATCTCTGTAACTAATGTGCTTATGGACTTGAAGAAGGTGACATTTACCAACTAAATACTGGTCAAAATAGGAGTTAACATTTAGACATCTGCTTTAAAGAGAAGCTTCTTTTCCACCCGCTTCTTTAGGCCACAAAGATACACTCTAGTTAACATATACTGACAGGATGATGAGAACACTCCTGTCAGACGCTGGCCAGCCGGGTGTTTGAGACAAAATGTACAGCCCCAGCTGACTAGTTAGAGAAAGTCTGGTGAGGTACAATTATAGAGGCATATGACAAGGCTTCATGCATGACTGATTTGAGGACCAATGACATGGCTTTAAACAGCAATCTTCTCTACCTCTGGTCACAAAACAGCAATAAGTCAACTGATACACTCTTGTAAAATCATGATTTATTCCTTTGCTTTGAATACATGAGACTCTGTTAGAATGTTCTGCTAGGCTACCCGAGGTTCACTTGGGGCTTAAACATCTAGAGCCTGCCTACAACATGCATAAAATCAATGTTCTTACTCAGGATTGCCAGAAAACCCTTCTGTGCATGCTTATTAATGTATAAATCATTAGAATAAAAGGGAAAGTGATTATGTTCAAATTCACTCAAATCAAATATATGAAAATATAATAGTAGATCCTAATATAATATCATATTTTAATATAAGTATGAAAACTTACTAAACAAAGCATAACAATATTGTTGATTTTTTTTGCTTACCTATCTCAAAACTAATTTTTCTTTCATTTTAACATTTATCTCTATGAAGATTACAAATTACAAATTAAAACAAAACACCTAAAGAATGGGATCTTTCTTTTAGATGATTCTCAGCTAACACTAAAACCCCAAGTAAGCTATAAGGTTGACAGATATTTTATTACAATTATTAGGAAATTTTGATTGTCAAAAAGTCAATGACCAAAGCAAATAAAATTCCTAAAGTTACAATGGAATTATAAATGTAATGATACCTTAACTTATGTGTGTTCTTTAAAGAATGTAGGCTGTAGATGTAAAGGAACAAAAAATGAGTAAAACAAAATTTCTTGCATTAATATTAAAAACATTTCACAAGTTTTGGTATGTAAAATAACATACAAATGTAAAAAACTTAAAAAAATAAATAAAGTTGTTTACTGAACTATTCCTTAATTACTCCTTCCTTGGAAGTTTCAAAGATTTCATTGAACTCTCTTTTAAATATAGTTTATTTCTAATTTACATTATGGTACTAGTCCTTGACCTTACATGTTACTATGCATGGAATTTATAACAGATATATTAATATAAAGTATTTTTTTAAGATAGATTCAAGTAAATCAGTTTTGCCCATATAAGAAGGGTAAGGAAATCATAAAGAGAATCTGAATTATGTTTCTTTTATCAGTTCTACTATCCCAAAGAAGGAACAAAAACAGAGTTGGTAACTTGGAGGTGACATCACCATTAAGCTGTCATTAATAGTCATAAACACTCACTATTACGTTGCCTTCAAAGACAGGAAACAGATCCCCGAAGAATATCAAGCCTTTACTATAACAATTTGTTTTTAAAATCAAATAAAGTTAACACAAAAGGATATTCATATTAATAAAGTTTTTAACTATAAAGCTAGGCTATCCAAATAATTTTATCTAATAATCATTGTACATTTATCTTTGCAGGCATAGTTCTAAGTACTTCACTGTGTGTATGTGTGTGTACACACTTTAATCTTCATAACAACCCTATGAGATTAAGACTACAATAACTCTAATTTTACACATGGAGAAACCAAGTTACAAGGAGGTTACTCAGCCATTAAGAGGTGGATATAAATCACAACAAAGAGAAATACCAACATTTTTGAAAAATATATATACTCAGACTTATTTCTATTGTTTTTATAAATAGAGCTGCTTGTATGTTCATTCATATAACTCACTCCCTCATTTCCTTCAGATGTCTGCTCAAATATCACCTTATTAGAGAGGTTTTCCAAGACCATTAATATAGATAAATAAAAACCTGCCCCTTACCTCCTATCACACACACATACTCAGTTTATTCTTCACTCTTGGCACTTATCATCATATGACATAATTGTTATTTATTTATTCATTTATTTATTGTCTGTTTCATCCCAACCGGATATAAGCTCCAAGAGGATTTGATTTTGCTTACTGCTGAACTCTTATTGCGGAGATAGTGCCTGGCACATAGTAGATGCCTGATAAATATTTTTATATGAATTAATCCTTTTAGGAATTGGTTCCTAGGCCTACATACGAGCTTGTACAAACTTTTTAATCTTGAGGAAATTATCCTCAAGGGATTGTTGTAATATCTTTCAAGTCTTATCCTTTATAATCTTGAGAAAAATCATGTTTAAAAAAAGAAAGAGAAGAAAGATGGTTTCACCTCAATGGTATGTTAAAAATATCAGAAAAGAAAAAACATGCAAGTATCAAATGTTTCAGACTAAATTTCTCAACATCGTTTAGAAACTGCAAATAACTATTGTGTCACTGACTAGTATTTATTCTCTGATGTTGACATCATTTCTCTATCCTATTCCTTTAAATGCATATGACTGTACTTTTTTCATTATGTGAAATATCATACATTCCTTTTTTTTTAAAGTGTGCATATCAGTATCACAATTCAAATATTTCCAAATATATATTTTTTGGTTGCTGTTGTTGTGTGCTGTCGAGTTGGCTCCGACTCATAGCGACCCCTCCTTGTGTTGCCGAGGCAGTATCACTACGGAAGTAGATTGCCCAACCTTCCTTCTGAGGAGTGGCTGGTGGGTTTGAACCCCCAGCCTTCTGGTTAGCAGTCAAATGCCTTAGGCACTAAATAGCCCTAGAATTAGAGCCAGGAGACCTGGTTTCATATTACCTGTCCCCAACAAGTTGTTTGGCCCTAGGGTAGCCATTCAACTTCTCTGAAAAAAGCTTTGTCGTTATTAAACACTAAAATATACTAGCAAAATTCTAACACTCCTTCCATCCTAAAATGTTATGATGAGGTTTTTACTTAAAAATATGATTTTATTTTAATAAATTAATCAAATTTGTAAAAAAAACAAAAAAAAAGCAAATTCACATAATACTAAACAATGACTTTTCACAACATACCTCCTAGATGACTCAAAACTATATTTAAATATATTAAAATTAGTATTAAAATATTACATTTTTAATTTTTATAAAGGCAGAAAAAAATGAGGAAACATAGCAAATACTTTTGAATGTTTTTTTATAACCCAAGAAAAATCCTCCTATTCTCATTGCTTTTACCATAGTAAGTAAAACCTTCCAAAAGAACATTTTAGTGAGTGGCATAAAACCTGTGATATGAAAAAAATAAAATAATAAAATGCTATTTTGACTTTTAAGTTATTATCAGTCTGAAGAGCTCCTCCAAATCACAACTATTATAGAATCTACTTCCAAACCACTACTCAGCAACAAAGATGAATCCACCTATTACCAGATTAGGATAGCTGCTATTATCATGGCCCCTTGATTTCTTTCAAGTAGTTCCAATGGAAAAAGCCACAAGTGAATAATAAAGATCTCATAATAGCTCTTAAGAATTCTTTATATGGTAGAAGGCACAAAAAATGAACTCCAGAGAGTTAAAAAAAAAACAACTCTCATCTCCTGATAAGAAAAAATAATTAACTTGACTTAATGCATCTGAGAAGGCCTTCTACAAATCAGACTTTTGTGCTTCAAGAGCCAGATTAAAACCATATATAAAAAAAAGTATGTAGATATTCTCTTATAAATACACATGGAACATTTCTAACCCTGCAGAGGTTTGTAGGTCTTTTTGTGAAATACTCAATACATTCTGCTTAAAAAGAGAAGTGTGAAGTACTCACAGTGCTTAATTTGCTGGAGGTAATAATGATGCGCCTTTCGTGAAGCATACTGGCATACAGGTGCAGCATATTGTTCACATCCACAGCAACAAAATATTCCGTGAGATTTCTCTGTACAAGTGAAAAATAATTGAGTAAATTATAGCTGGTGATTACACAGAGCAACATTTTATATATTTACAAATAACTTTAAACTTCAAAGTGTTTTATTATCAAAATGGTATTCATTAAAATATAATTAAATTTAATACTGTTCTGCCATCACATGAAGCACACAGCATTCTATTACTACTGAAACGTAACTCCAGAAAAATGTTTCTCAACCGAATGAGGGGAAGAAATATTTTCACTCCTCCCTCCCCCAAGTACTTTTTTCCTGGGCCCCAACCTGTTGCTGCTGTTGTGTACCATCAAGTGAATTCCAATTACAGCAACCCAACCCATGTGCCCCACAGGGTTTTCTAGGCTGTAAACTTTACAGAAGCAAACTGCCAGGTCTTTCTCCTTTGGGAGCCACTGGGTGGGTTCAAACTGCCAACCTTTTGGTTAGTAGATGAGCACTTAACTATATGCACCATCAGATCCCCAACTTAGACCTGTTAACTTATAATTTTTGGAGTATGACCTCAAGAAATATTTCTGGTGATTCTTATATACACTGCATTATGAGAACCACTGCTTCAGTGAATGCATTTGAGTCTTTTTATGCTTGTCATTCATTCACCAAGGACCTTTGCTGGCATAATGGTTAAGTGCTCAGCTACGAACCAAAAGTTGGCAGTTTGAACTCACTCAGTGATTCCAGGGAAAAAAAGACCTGGCGATCTGCTCCTGTAAAGATTACAGCCTAGAAAATTTAATGGGACAGTTCTACTCTGTCATTTTAGGTCACTATGAGTTGAAAATCAACTTGCCTACACCCAATACCATTCACTCAGTAGGCAATTATCACTGTCTGATATTATGTATTATGTATGGAACACCCAAAAGATGAGATGGATTTATAAAGAAATCCATTAGTTCCTCAGTAAGGGAAATATCTGGTTATATCCTATGTCAGGCCTGCTTCATAATACTATAAACAAATATACTTTACCAATGGCCTATTAGCACTTTAAATTATTTCCCACAAATAAGAACAAGTTTGGGATGAACTATATCAATTGCAAAAGACTCACATTCTCTCCTGTTTATTTCTTAATTTTAATATTCTGTACTTTAATTTAAACAACTGAAAGCAACAAAATAATGAAGTCTGAATAAGACAGAGTTATAAAGTAATATTGTAGTACCAGGTGGACTATGACCTGTAAGGCTAAAATTTTTCTTTGGGCAAGAAATCATACTATTTCTTTAACTTCCAAAAGACAGAAACTTCACCAATAAACTGGAAATCATAGTGGGCCCATCAAAAAGACTATCAGTGAGTGATATTGACTGTGGTGGAGAGAAGTTCATTTCCTGTTTTTTCTATATGAAGCCTAACACACTCTCAATTCAATTACAGATTTTGACATTAACATTTTTCCTCTGTCTCAAAGAAAGATAATTTCTAGGTGGTGAATTACTTCTGAAGACAGAATGCTGTCTTAATATTTATGATATATTGTACTTTTGTTTTTCTAAATAGAACTTTTTGTTCATGGACAACTTAAAAATAAAATATGGTAACAGATGTAAATATATGTATTCTCAGTAGCAGCTTGCCTTAGAATGTTCATTTCTTTAAAACTTTCAAAATAGTCTTTTTGAAAAATGTGTAATTTTTTAAACCATGCTATTAGTTGTTTGATAATAAATTTAAGAAAAGGCAAATAGGGACGAGTGTTCAAAGGGGTAACTCTGATTTTGTATTAGAATCTCGGATGAGAAGGAACCAGGTTCCCACAGTCAAGGCATAGTCAAGGAAAACAAAACGGGTACTTGGCCTACAACGTACAGGGCACAAGTCTTTACTATTAACTGTCCTGAGAGCTTTGATGGTCTATCTCAGGCTCACATTAAAGCAGCTGGATGCAAAGTCTTTCATAGGGGTTATCTGAATTCAGCAGTACTAAAAACAGCATTGAGTATTGGTTTGATATTTGAAAATTTACAACCATCTTTTTGGACTCAATTCATTTACTTACTATGTTACCCATGTGTTTCTAGAAATCAAACAAAACTTTGAAGACATTTTTTGAAGAACAGTAGAAATCTGAGGAAAATAATAAGTATATCTGGAAGTATTTTTTGTCTTTTGATTTTTCTTTATTTTTGATTAATTATATCTACTGACTCATTAAAGCTTTCCAAGGGAAGCTGAAGACAAATTAAATAAAGGAATATCTCCTTTTTTCCACAGAGTTTTCCAGAAGCATAAAAACATATTTGTCATTCCACTTATACATGTAAACTTTTATGCAGAGCATCAATTTTTAACAACTATTAAAACACAGAAAACACAGCTAGAAAGGCTTCAATTAGGACTCTTAAGTCAGTGCAAAATTTAGAAATTTTTATAATTTTTTGTAATATCCCTCAACTCTTATAAAACACTAATATTTTAAATTAAAATCAAATATAGGACATTTAAGGTTTGAACAGAGGTATATACAAAGAATATTAAATATTATTATCAGTACACTTAAGTAATTATATATGTTTATCTTAAGAGAATGCATTTTCTAATACCAATATTCATTCTCACCAATGGCAAGCATCTCCTGAGCTGTCTCCTCCACTTGATACAAGGCAGCTCAAGGTCTAATTAAACATCTGAGATCATTCCTCACTATCCCAAATGACAGAAACAGCTTTTCCCATATAATTTTCCTTATCTACAACCAGATATTAGGACAGGGGTAAAGCAGCATGTTATTGCTCCTTTATAACATAGATAATTACAACGTACCCTATTTTTCTACATAAAAATCCTTAAACAGTGAGAGCAAAATAAAACTTCATCTAGACATTCAGTTGCAAACCAGAAAACTTACACTTTCAGGTATTGTTGGTAGTCCAGTTACATCAGGGGCAATAAAGTAGGAATGCTAATCAACAGAAATAAATCATGTAAGAAAAGGAGAATTAAACATTTAGTATCATATAATATATAATTTGGAATGAAAAGAAAAAATATATCAACTAAATTAAGAAATGTCATAGGTTAATACTCAGGATTTGTTGAATCTGAATGATTCTTAAATGAGATTGCAGGCGCTCATGAGATTTAACAGTAACTTTCTCATACAAAGAGTTAAGTATACATTAAAATATTTAAATTTAAAACTAAACAGCAATATTTTAAGAAAAGAATCCTGGAAAACAATATTAAGGCAAAAAAAAAAAATGTATGTTATTGGACATTTAGGGAGAGAGAGCAAGAGAGAGAGCGAGAGAGAGAGAGAGAGACAGAGATCTGGGGGTATAGTGGTTAAAGCATTTGGTTCCCAACCAAAAGGTCAGTAGTTCAAACCTACCAGCTTCTCCCTGGAAGAAAGATGTGGCAGTCTGCTTACATAAACTAACTATTCAATTGTGTGGATCATAACAGATTGTGGGTAACATTGAGAAGAATGGGAACTCCAGAACACTTAATTGTACTCATGAGGAACCTGTACATAGACCAGGAAGGCTGTTGTTTGGACAGAATGAGGGGATACTGCAAGGTTTAAAATCAAGAAGGGAGTGTGTCAAGGTTGTATCCTTTCATCGTACTCATTCATCTGTATGCTGAGCAAATAATCTGAGAAGCTGGACTATATGAAGAAGAACATGGCATCAGGATTGGAGAAAGGATCATTAACATCCAATGATATGTAAAGAACACAACTTTGCTTGCTGAAAGTGAGGATGACTTGAGGCACTTACTGAAGAAGATTAAAAAATACAATCTGTAGTATGGATTACAACTCAATATAAAGAAAACAAAAATCCTCACAACTGGACTAATAAGCAGCATCACAATAAATGGAGAAAAGATTGAAGTTGTCGGAGACTTCACATTGCTTGGTTCAACACCAATGAAAACAGCAGTCAAGACAGCAACAGACGTATTGCATTGGGCAAATCTGCTGCAAAAGACTTCTTTCAAGTGCTAAAGAGCAAAGATATCTCCTTGAAGACTAAGATCTGCCTAACCCAAGCCATAGTATTTTCAATCACCTCATATGCATGTGAGAGCTGAACAATGAATAAGGAAGACTGAAGAATAATTGATGCCTTTGAGTTGCGGTGCTGACAAAGAATGCTGAAAATACCATGGACTCCCAGAAGAACTAACGGATTGTCCTGAAAGTACAGCCAGAATGTTCCTTGGAAGTGAGAATGACCATACTTCATCTCACCTCATTAGGTCATGCTGTTAGAAGGGACCATTCTCTGGAGAAGGATTTCATGCTTGGTAAAGTGGAGGGTCAATGAAAAAGGGGAAGGCTCTCAACTAGATGGATTGACACAGTGGCTGCAGCAAAGAGCTCAGGCATAGTAGTGATCATGAGGGTGCCACAGGACGTGCAGTGTTTCATTCTGTTGTGCATAAGGTCGCTATTAGTGGGAGACAACTCAACCGCACATAACAACAACAAGGAAAGATGTTACCTTGAGGACTAAAGTGCCCTGATCGTGGTATTTTCAATCACCTCATGTGCATGAGATAGCTGGACAATGAATAAGGTAAACTGAAGAAGAATTGAGCCATGTGAATTATGGCGTTGGTGTAGAATACTGTATATACCATGGGTTGTCATTATTGTCTTGAAAGAAGTACAACCAGAATGTTCCTTAGGAGCAAGGATGGTGAGACGAATGAGACTTTGTCTCATATATTTTGGCCATGATATCAGGAGGGACCCGGAGAAGGACATTGTGCTTGGTAAAGTAAAGGGTCAGAGAAAAACAGGAAGACCTTCAACGAGATGGACACAGTGGCTGCTACGATGGAGTCAAACCCAGCAATATTTGAGAGGAAGGAGCAGGACCAGGCAGTTTCATTCTGTTGTACAAAGGGTCTTTATGAGTTGGAACGGACTCAATAGCACCTAACAACAACTGTCCAAGGCAATACAACAGTTAAAAGAAATATCAATATAAAAGCTATATTGCATATACCTTCATGTTTTCTAAAATGTAACCAAATTTTACCACCCAAGAATCAGAGTACAAATAAATCACCAAAAAAATATTTTATTTTCTGTTCATATTTATCTCCAAAATTATTCTAGGGACATATCAAAAGATTAGAAAATAAACATTCTGGCCAATATTGAGTAAAGCTGAACTAGTCAGATCAGAACAAGGCTGGTTAACACAGTCCATAAGGTATAATTCTTCCAGGACTTCAGGAAAACAATGAGGTAAATCACAAGGTCTCTTAGGATCTTGTGAAAACAAAAAATGCAATAGGATTCTCATGCTGTGAATGTACTTCAATATCACTACAACTGAAAATGCAGAATATGCGTAGATTTAAATAGTTTTATTTTGCAGGGGTTTTTAATAGCACTTATATTTCATAACCATTATTTAAAAGATAGTATAAACAGAAAATATACTCCAAATGATTAAGTTGCTTAGAATAGCCAAATTTATCATTTTCCAAAGGATTGGAATGAATATTAAAGACAATGAAGGAAGTAATTATTTTCCCAATTTAACAGTGATTTTTTTTTTTGTTTTCTACACCAAGGCCCTTTTAACTCACCGGTACTAGGGAGGGCTGATCTCTCATCACTTGCTCACTGGAAATAAATATCTCTTGGTTCTTATAGTATATGAGAGAAAAAATGAATATTTTACTTTGGGGAAGCTTACACAATAGTTTGCTGTCTATTTGAGCCACATTTTCCACTGAAAATATTTCAATAATATTAACTATAAATGTTATTTTAAATGTTGATTTGCTAAATCTTATGCTAGAGAAATCTTAAAGAAAGTATTTTCATTCCATATGAATATAAAATGCTGTGAATGTTTATTTTGAAATACAATTTCAAAATAAGGGTCTACATTAGATATTAACTTTTCATATAGTCTTCTCTGACAGTTTAATGGCTATACTGTCAAGATCTGAAAAATTCATGTGGAGAGCACTAATGAAATATGAAGTTGAAAGAAAATCATAATACTCTCTCTTAGCACCTGCAACATTTTTCTACTGCATAAAAACAATTTTCTACCCATTTGCGGGGACAAATATTATTATAATTATCCATGCAATCTGGCATCATGAAACTAAAAACTCTACTCATAGTTGAAGACAAATGTTCCAATCCCAATTTTGCAACTCATTAATAGCATAGCACTGGGTATCTTTCTTTAGTAATTTATTACTGAAATCAAATAAAATTAAGAGAATTATAAACAAAAGTAAGACACTATATTATCAATCAGCTGATTTTTAAGACTATTTAATACTTTTGTAGTTTGAGAATAGGTTTACTATGTTTAAAAGCTATCATAGGCTACTGATTCAAAAAAGCCCAGAAGAGTGAAGCTTAATTATGGAATTATTATACATAGAAATAAAACACAGCCAAATTCCTCAAACAATATTATTTCAGCAATAATTTAAAATATTTTCTTCAAATATTTCTGGCATAAAATTTAGCAACTTAAATTCACTAACAACTACCACTTCAATAGCTCTTTGTATTACGTCTATACACACTGTGTACTGTATTCCTAAATAACTTTGGGATTCTCTCTAAAAGGTTGATTCATTCAATTCCTCAAATAGAAAAAAGGGATCACCAAAAAAAAAATTAAATTTCTTACCTAACATCACACAACTAGCGCCATGCCTCAAACCAAAATCTTCTAGTTCACTCTTCTCTCTACTTTACCAAGTTCACTCTTCTTTCTACTTTACCATGTTAATTTTCTGTGCACAGAGAACTTAGGTAAAGGTAGTCTAAAATTCTTTAATTTATGGTTGTTATTAAGAAACTTGGGAGCTCTGGTGGTGAACTTGAAGTGTTTCAGTCTCCAGTATTTTTCAAATGTATTTTGGTAAGATATTTATGTACTTCTAAGCAAAGGGATTCTCAAATGTAAAGAAAGACCACATTATTATTTCTCATGTATAGTTTACAATAGCTGTATCCATTGTTTTAGCACCTACACACTCCTTAACCCTTTAAGAAAATGTTGGAATCACTTTAGAAATAAAACTCAGAGAAAATGCCTTTTGGAAAAAAATAAGGGTTTTCTTCTTGACCCTTTTCCTTGGCCCTACACTACTTTTCCATTGACCATAAACCTATCATTTAGGCTTCCATGACCTACAAGTCTGAATTTCTCTGCAACTACTCCTCCTCTAATTCTTTCACTGGCTCACCTTTCTTCTTCTGTAAGGCCTCTTTCAGCAATTCAAAAGCTTATGTTCTTAGCCTTCTGCTCTATGTTCAATATACTTTATCCTTTGAAGACCTCCATTATTCCTACAACTAGATGACTTCCAAATTTGAGATGAAAATCCCAAGGGTGTCCTTAACTCTCCTTCCTCCAATCTCCAAATGACTCCTAAACATTTCCATTTTATCAATATGTACCTAATGAGGATAAAGACATAAGACAGTAGAGAAGTTCACAGTTTAAGCCATTACGACAAAAGGAGGTTTCACAGAAGTGTGAAGTGAGCTAGTTCTAGACTAAAGACAGATATCGCTCTAAGAGACGTGACCAGAATGGAGAATTAATTTAGGGAGGAAAAATGAGATAGAAAAATAAAAGTTAGATTAAGGTAAGAGGTAGATAGTCCTGAAAGCACAGTTAAAAGTTTGAACAAATTCTATAGTAAAGAGGGAGCCACAAAAGGTCTTCAACATAGAATTTTATAAAGGTTAAGGAAGGTTAATCTGACAGTCCTTTAAAGAGAGGGCTGAAGAAAGAGACTCTAGGCTAAAGGCAACTTGAAATGCTAAGGCCCTGAAAAGGGGTGCTGACAGTGAGAATTTAAAGAATGGGATGATATAAAAGAATACTACTATTCAATTACAGAGAAAAATTTAGGCAAGAAGTTATTACAGAAGAAAAACATAATCAGGATAACAATTACCTAGCAAAAACACAAAAAGCCATTAATAGTATTACATATATTTCAAGCTATTTTTTCTCCAAAGATCCCTTGTATATTTTTTTCTTCTTCATTGGAACAGAAGTTTATTATTCTTTTGGGGAACCAAAATCAATATGAATAAATTTTATCATTCTATTTGTATGCCAAATTATAAAGAATAATAATACAATATCTACCTTTTATGACCATGAGTCTTGAACATGCAAAACCCCAAAATACGCTAGTGTGTTTCTAGATATAGATGGCACAGTTCATTGAAAGTTTCAAAAGTATAATCTATCCTACTGCAGGTTTGCTGTTTTAACAAGTTTCAATCATATTTCCAGTGTTTTGTGATTATACTAAAAAATGTGTTGAATCACAGGGAAAGAACAAGAGACATTGCACTCAAAATTTTATCACACTGTTATATGCTACATGACATTTTCAATTCATAGGAAGCATTGTTTCAATTTTAGGGGGCTGTGCTTTATTATGTATTGATTTCAAAAATTAATGTCCCTGACAACCAAAATAGCCTCATAGATTTGATTATTTTCAACATATACTCAGGAAAAAAAAAAATTGTGTGATTTATAACAACTACCAAAATACACACCCGATATTCCAAGTTACGACAGTTAAATCATGTCAGAAAGTCTTAATATTATCACTTAGTAGTAACAGTAGTAGTAGCAGTGAAGTCTGAGATCAGGGGTAACTCAATATTGAGTTTCTTGAAGGTGTATGTATTCTTAAATGAGAAATTGTTACTACTCCATCAAAACAATTACCAAAGGAAAACTTACCACGTTCAAATTGACAGGAGTATTTGACTTTGGTACTGGATGGTCATACAGTGACTTGAGAGTTTCATTCAAATCACTTTCCTAGAGAAAAAAACAATATATTTTACAAATGATATCTATACCAAACA
The DNA here is from genome assembly GCF_000298275.1 of Orycteropus afer afer. Taxonomy (NCBI): domain Eukaryota; kingdom Metazoa; phylum Chordata; class Mammalia; order Tubulidentata; family Orycteropodidae; genus Orycteropus; species Orycteropus afer. The sequence continues at coordinate 2,146,059 of NW_006921662.1, forward strand.
AATAAAATTAAAACTACTTGATATAATCTACTACTCTGTTGTCTCATATTAGACACGTTTTATTAAAACTGCTTTCCATAGAAAAAGTCCCAATTACTGTAATTAAAATATTTAAATGTAATACTGAAAACATACATCTCTTTATCCAGGAAGAATAATGCTTCTTTTTAATATGAATAATGTTTCTTTTTAATATGAATATACATTTGATGAAACTTTGTCATTTAAAAAATTATTTATCAAAAAATGTACTTAGTATAAAATATAAAGAGGTTATATATAGAAGGAAATCATTAAATCCAAGAAGAACAATGAGACTGAATAAAAATAGCAATTCAACTTTTCATCAGATCACAGAGTTTCCCCATTTTTCATCTCATTTTGACATGCCAAATTTAAATTTTAACTAATAGAAATAATTTCAGCACTTTTCTATACTATGATATGCCTATAATATGCAGTTTATTCTAGTTATTTCTTTTTTAAGTAGCTACTGGTCACTATTTGTGATAGTTGGAGCTGTGTGCCAACTTGGCTGGATCACAATTCTGTGTGGTTTAAGCAGTTGTGATGTGGGTTATTCCCATGATGGGATCGGATGTGTGTGTTTTGAGCAGTCAATCTGTTGAAAGGGAGTTTCCCTAGGGGTGTGGCCTGCTTCTAATAGATTTATGGACAGCCTGGGAAAAGAGACACTCTTCTGTGGATTGGGATCCTGTTGTGCTGCCTACAACTGTCCATGAGCAAACAATTCACCATTTGGCCTAGAGATCTTGGATCTGTAATTTATTGGAGTCAGCAGTTGGTATACTGCCTGCCAACTTTGAGCTCGTCAGCCCCTGCAGCTGCATGAGTCAGGAAAAGGCTCCAGCTTGATGTTTGAGCCAAAAACTTGGGATTTTCCAGCTTCTGTAAGTGTGTGAGTCATTTTCCTAAGACAAATTTCTCTTTCTCTATATTTATATATAAGCTTTAGTGGCTTTGCTTCTCTAGAGAACCCAGGCTAACACACTATTTCAACCCACAATAAATCTGATTAACTAAAATATGTAACAAATTTACATTATAGAATTTGCACAACAGTGTACCCTTGATGTGTGCACCTACTTCTGAATCACACAAATACAGTAATAAATACATAAAAGATAGTTTTATAAAGTTACTTTTAGTCTCCTTTTAAAGAAAAAGGCAATTGTTCAGAGAAAGTAATAATTTTAAAAGATTTGGATATGAAACACATGGTTTCTCCTGATTTCTTATATGATTTGTCTCTCTACCAATATCAAAACTTACTACAACATATCTTTAAATGCTTGCAAAATCACATACCCAAAACTGCCAATTTGAAATTTCCTTCAGAATCACCTTAAAGCGGGGGCAGGGGATATTAAATAAACAGTTTTTCTTTTGAACATTTAAACAATGAAATGTACCATATTGTATATGATATTTATCTTCTGTCTTCATGAAATTCATATAGCTATACAAATTTTAAGACTCACTTTTAAAAATTCTAGATTTGCTAAGGATTCTTATTCACAGTAAAAACTGCACAAAAAACCAAATACCCACTTCTGTCAAGTTGATTCCAATTCACAGTGACCCTAGAAGAGAGAGTAGAACTGCCCCATAGGGTTTCCAAGGCTGGAAGTCTTTACAGAAGTAGACTGTCTCATCTTTCTCCCCCAAAGCAGCTGGTAGGTTCAAACTGCTGACTTTCTGTTTAGCACCCAAGTGCTTTAACCGGTATACCACCAGAGCTCCAAAAAGTATAGTACATATTATGGTTGTTGTTGTTGTTATGTGCCGTCGAGTCAGCCCCAACTCATAGCGACCCCTCCTTGGGTTTCC
>NW_006921662.1:2148009-2166979 GCF_000298275.1 Orycteropus afer afer
AGGCAGTATCACTATGGAAGTAGGATTGCCCAACCTTCCTTCCGAGGAGTGGCTGGTGGGTTTGAACCGCCAGCCTTGTGGTTAGCAGTCAAGTGCCTTAGGCACTACGCCAGCAGATTTAAAATTAAATATTATAATTTTTCTAATGTATGTTTCTTTATTCCACAACTTTTGTTCAATACCTACTTGCTATTGGGGATACAAAGGTAGAAGAGACTCAACACTCATCTTAAACTCAGTTGTGTGGAGAGAATTGCAACACAGTATGCTTTGGAAATCAACAGCAGGCATCATCTAACTCAGCCTGAGGAGTCAGGTAGTATATTTGAATAAGTAGTATCTGTGCTAAATATAGCTTTGTTTTAAAACAAAAACCTTCAGTTGGCAGCCCAGCACCTAACCACTGCACCACCAGAGCTCTTTTCTTAGTAGATTCCCACCCACTGACATTGAGTTGATTCTAACTCATAGTGACCCCATTAGGTTTCAAAGGCTGTAAATCCTTATGAAACTATATTGCCTCATCTTTCTCCCATGGAGCGTCTGGTGGGTTTGAACTGCGACCTTCCGGTTTGCAGACAAATGTCTTACCTACTATGTCACCAGAGCTCCTTTCTTAGTAGATTAGCCTTTGTTAAAAACATATCATTAAGGGAAAGAATCTATCAAATCATCATCCTAGAGAAATTAGTTAATTCAAAAACAAACTTCCATTTTTTGTTTTAATTTTTAAGAAAAAAACAGCTTACCAGTTCCTTAGCCAAGTAATCTGCCAGAGTATTTAAAAGCTTATAATACACTTCAAACCATGGCAGGTAACTGTAAAATAAATAAATACATATATAATTTAGAATCAAGAAACAATCAGATAAATAAACAAACAGTAAATTTATATTATATCAAATAAGTTGATCATGGAGGGTAGAAAAGCTCTATACCCATGTTCTCTTTACTGTTTCAGTGAAATTTCACATGATATCTATTACTAGTTTTCATAAATGAGAATTTAATGGTATACTATAAAAGCTGTTCAGTATACTTCTCTCTCATGTCAAAAGTATTTAAAATCATGTAATCCTATTTTATGATAATCATCAAAAGCATTCATAAGATAAAAATAAATCATTGTAATAAGATATAAAATAAAATCCAGTGTTAAAAAGAGATAGTCATCTTTTAAAACAAAATTATTATTGAATTGAATATATAATACAATAGAACTATAAATATAATCAATTTTTCAGAAGTTGATTTTTAAATAGGAAGGTAAATTTCAAAACAAGCAGCAGAAACCCTATAACTAGAAATTGTATCTAATGACTTTAAGATGCCAAAACCAAGTACAATTTAAAATTCACATTTTATACATTTTGCTACATAAAAAGTAGTTAGACTAAATTACTAAATCCAAAAATATTTGTATAAAATAAAATCTGTATTTATTATTTTAAAATTAATGTATTAGTACATCTGAAATCAGCCCACATTTCTTAACTGAATATTACTGTATGATCCCACTTACATGAAGTATCTAGAATAGGAGAGGGTATAGAGATCAAAGCTCATTAGTGGTTACTAGGGGCAGGCAGGCAGGAAGGGAAAAGGAAGACACAACACTTAAGGGACACTGAGCTTTTGTTAAAGGTGATAGAAAAATTTTGGAATGGTTAAGGGTGATGGCTGAACAACATAATGAACATAGTTAATGTCACTTAACTGTAAATGTGAAGATTGTTGAAATGGCAAATGTTCTGTTACCTACATATTTATCACAATAAAAAAATTTATATATATATACTTTTCATATAGAATTATAAATTTTTAAAAAATTATATATATACTTTTCATATAATTATAAATTTTAAAAAATACATTTAAGTGTCATCAATTATTAACAAACTCATCTTTTCTCTTCAAGGTATTACTAAAATACTATACTTCCTAAGGGGAAATAGTAGATATTTTCATTTCACAATTGCATACAAGAGTACATACATATAATATGGATTTAACATTTTAAAACCAATGAATAAAGCCTAGAAAAGTAGCTCTGTACAAAGTTCATATACTCCTGACTTATCAGGCACTATAAATCATGTCCTTGGAATCAGGAACAAACTAAATTCTTAACAATAGAAGAACAGTTAGATAAACTACAGTACCTTTATTAAGCAGAATGTACAGAGTTCTTTAAAACAGTAATTACAAATATTAAATAATGGTAAGGATAATGTCTATAATATTAAGAAATATCTAGTCTGGCTAAAGACTTCTGGTTAAATCTAGCATGTTGAATATATGCATTTACCTCTCTGTGCTCTAGAAAAGCCACTAAAAGGACAGTAAAGGAATAAAACAGTATAAATTAATGAGGGGAAAAAATAATAGAGGGCAAAAGAGGTGAATGAATTATTAAAGATGGTTTAGTAAACTAAGACTGAAGCAAAACAGAAGGAACCACAGCCTAAATGCCAACATAAAGGGAAATGACCAGCAGCCAGTAGATCTGCCCCCACGGGATCCTGAAATACTGTCTTGGGAATCACCCCAAGGAGGAAACACCTCAAGGTCCCTTTTTCTTGGCATGAAACTCATCATTGCTCCTACAATGTTTGCAGTCCAGTCTTAGTTCCTTCCTCTTAAATGCAAATGAACAGCTCACCACCAGGTATTTGAGACAACAAAAGAAACTTCACATAAATACAGAAATACAAATAGCAGAAGAGAACTTCAAAAAGTTACCATTAATATCCTTAGGAGCAGAAACAAAAACATTACACAAAATAAAACCAAAAGATAAAGAAAGAAAAGAAAGAGCAGAAAGCTTCCAAGAAAGGAGGGAGGGAGGATAAAAGAAATTACTAGAGAACAAGAGAAAACTCTTAAAAATCCAAAATACAAAAGCTATAAAAATTGAAATTAATAGGAAAGTTAGAAGATAACTCAAGAAAATATCTCAGAAACTAGAATAAAGGGACAAAGAAACAGATAATGAGAGAAAAGATTAAAATATCAGAGCATCAATTTGGACTACCCTGAGCTGCTGTTTTTCTTCAAGTTGGCTCCGCCTCAGATCAACCCTATGTGCCTTCAAGTTGGCTCCGCCTCAGATCAACCCTATGTGCAACAGAACGAAACACTGCCTGGTCATGCACTGACTAATGTTGTTGCTGTTGTTATGTGCCATCGCGTTGGACTCGACTCATAGCGACCCCTCCTTGGGTTTCCAAGGCAGTATCACTAGAGAAGTAGAATGCCCAACCTTCCTTCCGAAGAGTGAGTTTGAACCTCCAGCCTTCTGGTAAGCAGTCAAATGCCTTAAGCACTACACTACCAGAACTCCTGCACTGATTAATAATAGTACCTCTAAAAAGAAGGAAAAGAGTTGAGAAAAGAAAGGAAATTTATTTTGAAAAACTACTGGAAAATTTCCCAAACTTTTAGATATTAGTCTCCAGATTCAAAAGGCTACTGAATAAACCAAAACAAAGAATAACACTTTGAAATCCCACCACACAGCATTAACGAGAAGTGCCTAAGAGTTTAGAGTCAAAACAGGTAACAGCCAAAGGAATCAAATTCAAAATGTCATTGAGCTTCTAAACAGCAATACCAGGAAGTTAGAAGATAATATATGCCTTCAAAATGCAGAGGTTAAACCTTAGCAACCTAGAATTCTATGTCCAGAAAATCTATGAATTCAAATGTGAAGGTAAAATTTAATGCCATTTTCAGTCATGGTCATTATTAAATTTATCTCCTATGTACAATTTTTTAAGGCACTCTAATGGCACAATTCGGCTGCTAACCAAAAGACTGGTGGTTCAAACCCACCAGCTGCTCCATGGGAGAAAGATGAGGCAGTCTGCTTCCATAAAGACTGCAACCTTGGAAACCCTATGAGGCTGTTCTACTCCATCCTACAGGGTCCCTATAAGTCAGAATTAACTTGACGGCAGTGAGTTCAGATTTTTTTATTTGGTACTATTTTTTAAGGAAGCTACCAAAGGAGGGCTTCAAAATGAGAAAGGGAAGAAAGAAGAAAAAACACAAAAGATGTAAGAGACGAGAAATCTAACACCGTGGAACAACAGGTGAATCCGGTAATAAGAGTTATGCAAAGGCCTAGAGAACAACCAGTCCTGACTGAAACAAAACTGAGGGCTTTGGAAAGGAGATACTAAGACAGGGTATTTACCACAAGCATGTTGACAACTATGTGTACGAGGCTGGAAAATTTGGGATAGGTATTTCATTTTGGATAGCTTTTGGGAAGTCTGAAAATCAGAAATTATTATTAGTAATCTCAAATTTGTATTCACACTTATTCAACTCTTGAAACCCTAGGGCTTAGGTGGTATTCTCGTTACTTTGTGCCACACTAAAATAAATACCACAGTTGAATGGTTTTAACAAATGAGTTTATTCTCTTACAGTTACGGAGGCTAGAAATCCAAGTTCAAAGCAGCAAGCTCTAGGTGTTGGGTGAAAGCCCCTTGACCTTGGGCTTTAGCTCTGCCTCTTGCTCCCAGCCCCACTGGAGCTAAAGGTGTCTCTTCACTCAGGCAGCTGCTGGCTACTGAGACTGACAAGCCCAAGGTCAACAAAGAAAATGGCACAGTCTCAATATTACTAAACAATCCAGCAGGCCATTAGTTCAAGTCCTGAGATAGTCATAAAATCAGTAGGAAATATGACAGGCTGCTAAATGAAGACTCAGCCACATGCAGGGCCAAGCATGCCAAAAAGATGCTGAGACTATTTCCAAAGTTTTGCCTTATATACTGCACCAGCAGATCCACCATGGAGTTGATTACCAATTTCCTCATGGGGAATAAGTGCATCTAGTTGCCCAGCCACTTAAAATCAGGCCCAGCCAAGTTGACACATAATGTTAACTACCACAGATGGTTATTGACAGTATTTTTCATTTACACAAAACAATAACCCTTAAAAACTACCAATACTATTTTTAAATTATCAACTCAACAGAATGCAAATTAGCACATCAAGTATTCTGTTTTCATTAATCCAAAAAATTTCCTGAATAGGAAATTATTTTCATGGAGAATTCCCTTCTAACAAGACACACTAGAGTTCCTTCATTAGGTACAATTTCTTTCATATATAGTCATCTCAAACTCATATTTCAACTTTTAATAGCCTAAAGAAATTACTATTTCAAGAAAATTGCAATGTGTCATGTAGTCAGATAAAATGAGATGATATATTCAAACATGCTTGTCTATTTCTATACTATTCTGAATCTTTAGGTAAAACAAAATGCATTGATTTTAGGTGGTTCCACGTCTAACTGTTAATCCTTATGATGTCATTTTCATCTTGTTTTACCTTAATTCTTTTCTGGTCCATTATACATAAATAGATAAATAAATAAATATTTATATTTATTTATTTATAATATCTATCTATCTATACACACATATATATGTATATGTGTGTGTGTGTATAATAAATACCTCATAATTATAAGTTATTAAAAAGTGAGAAATAACATATATTTGTTGGTGTTCCTAGTACAAATATCTTAACACTCCTTTAAATGTTCTGGTTCTATGATTTTTACATTTTCATTTTTGATTGCAAGGCTTCACCTTTCAATTTCCTTTTAAATTGTGAAGATGAACCAGAGCCTAATTTTCCATTAAAATGCTACTCACTGCTCAATTTATCTGTAAAAATATTTTTAAGTGCTTAAAAATTGAATTAATCATTAATTAATTAATTAATCCATGTTTAGGTTACTTTTTATACTTTAACAGTTACTTGTGCTAAGGAGATATGGTGGTGAAGGAGCTAAAGCTCTGATAACCAAAAGGTTCACAGTTTCAAGGCACCAGCCACTCTGTGGGAGAAAGATATGACAGTCTTCTTCCATAATGATTTACAGCTTTGGAAACCATATGGGGCAGTTCTACTCTGTCCTATAGGGTTGCTATGAGTCAGAATCGACTCAATGGCAATGGGTTATTTGTGCTAGGCATTTTGGTACTTGCACGATTATAACTATTGTTTAAATACCATGAATATTAATATTCACTGAATTTTATCTTGTCTATGTTTCTTCTTTATAAATGGACTTCTGGATTTTTTTCTCATTTCATCCTCCTAATTATCTAACACTATTATGTGTAGAGCTATGATGTGAGAACATCCTTTAATATGACTTCATTTATAAATTAAACTTAAACTATTTAAAAAACCACCACTTGTCTGTCAATTTGTCATACTGTGGTGGCTTCTGTGGTGCTGTGAGGCTAGAGACTATGCTATGAGGCTGGAGACTATTTCAAATACCAGTAGAGTCACCCATGTGGACAGTTTTCAGCAAAGATTCCATACTAAGACAGACTCGGAAGAAGGAAGAGGCCACCCACTTCTCAAAGAATTGACCAGTGAAAACCTTATAAATAGCAGTGAAACACTGTTTGATCTATTACTGGAAAACATTATGAATAGCCCTGAAACACTGTCTAATATAGGCTGGAAGTAGAGCCCCTCAGGTCAAAAGTCACTCAAAATACAACTGGGGAAAAGCTGCCTCCTCAAAGTAGTGTCGACCTTAACAATGTGGATGGAGGAAAGCTTTCAGAACCTCCATTTGCTGACGTGGCATGACTCAAAATGAGAAGAAACATCTGCAAACATCCATTAATAATTGGAACATGGAATGCACAAAGTATGAATCTAGGAAAACTGGAAGTTGTAAAAAATGAAATGGAACTCATAAAGATCGATATCCTAGGTGTTAGTGAGCTAAAATGGACTGGTTTCGGCCATTCTGAATCAGACAACCATATAATCTACTATGCTGGGAATGACAAATTGAAGAGCAATGGTGTGGTATTCATTGTCACAAAGAATATTTCAAGATCTATCCTGAAGTACAATGCTATCAGTGATAGGATAATATCCATAAACTACAAGGAAAACTACTTAATACTACTATTATTCAAATTTATGTATCAACTACCAAAGCCAAAGACAAGAAAATTTAAGATTTTTACCAACTTCTGCAGTCTAAAATTGACTGAACATGCAATCAAGATTAGTTGATTATTATGGTGACTGTTGTTATGTGTCATTGAGTCAACCCAACTCATAGCGGCCCCTCCTTGGGTTTCCGAGGCAGTATCACTATGGAAATAGATCGCCCCATCTTCCTTCTGAGGAGTGGCTGGTGCGTTTGAATCACCAGCCTTCTGGTTAGCAGTCAAGTGCCTTAGACACTACGCTACCAGAGCTCCCTGGTGACTGGAATGCAAAAATTGGAAACAAAGAAGAATCACCGATAGTTGGAAAATATGATCTGTGATAGAAATGACACTGGAGAGCATAACAGAATTTTGCCAAGTCCAACAACTTATTCATTGCAAAAACCTTTTTATCAACAACATAAATGGTGGCTGTACTCAAGGACTTCACTAGATGGAGTACAGAGGAATCAGATTGACTATATCTGTGGCAAGAGGAGATAGAGAAGTTCAATATCTTCAGCCAAAAAAAGGAAGGAGCTGACTGTGGAAAAGACCATCATCTACTCATATGCAAGTTTAACTTGAAGCTGAAGACAATTAAAAGTAGTCCACAAGATCCAAAATATGACCTTGATAATATCCCTCCTGAATTTAGAGACCATCTAAAGAATAGATTTGATGCATTGAACACCAATGACCAAAAAGCAGAGGAAATGTGGGATGATATCAAGAACATCATCCATGAAGAAAGCAAAAGGTCATTAAAAAGACAGGAAAGGAAGAAAAGACCAAAATGGATGTCAGAAGAGACTCTGAAACTTGCTTTTGGATGGAAAGTAGCTAAAGTAAATGGAAGAAATGACAAGATAAAATAGCTGAACAGAAGATTTCAAAGAGCAGCTCAAGAAGACAAGGTCAAAAATTATAATGAAATATGCAAAGTCCTGGAGTAAGAAAACAAAAAGGGAAGAACACACTCATTATTTCTTAAGCTGAAAGAACTAAAGAAAAAATTCAAGCCTTGAGGTGCAATATTTAAAGATTCTATGGGCAAAATATTGAATAATACAGGAAACATCAAAAGAAGATGGAAGGAATACACAGAGTCACTGTACCAAAAAGAATTGGTCAATGTTCATTCATTTCAGGAGGTGGCATATGATCAAGAACCAATGGTATTGAAGGAAAAAGTTGAAGCTGCACTGAAAGAACTGGCAAAGAATGAGGCTCCAGGAATTGATAGGATACCCACTGAAATGTTTCAAACAAATGGATGCCATGCTGGAGGCATTCACTCATCTATGTCAAGAAATATGGAAGACAGCTACCCGGCCTACTGGCTAGAAGAGACCCATACTTGTGCCCATTCCAAAGAAAGGTGATCCCACAGAATGTGAAAATTATCAAACAACATCATTAATATCACACGTAAGTAAAATCTTGCTGAAGATAATTCAAAAACGGTTGCAGCTGTATATGACAAAGAACTTCCAGAAATGCAAGCTGGATTCAAAAGAGGATGTGGAATGAGGAATATCACTGCTAATGTCAGATGGATCCTGGGTGTAAGCAAAGAATCCAGAATGATGTCTACTTGTGTTTAGTAAAAGCATCTGATTGTATGGATCATAACAAATTACAGCTAACACTGAGAAGAACTGGAATTCCAGAATTCTTAATTGTGTTCATGAGGAACCTGTACATAAACCAGGAGGCTGTCTTTTGAATAGAACAAGGGGACACTGCATGGTTTAATATCAAGAAGGGAGTGTGTCATGGTTGTAACCTTTCACCACACTTATTCAATCTGTATGCTGAGCAAATAACCCAAGAAGCTGGACCATATGATGAAGAACATGGCATCAGAAGTGGAGGAAGATTCATTAACAACCTGAGAAACACAGACAACACAACCTTCCTTGCCAAAAGTAAAGATGACTTGAAGCACTTACTGATGAAGATTAAAGACTACAGTCTGCTGTATGAATTACACTTCAACATAAAGAAAACAAAAATCTTCACAACTGGACCAATTAGCAGCATCACGATAAATGGAGAAAAGATTGAAGTTGTCAGAGATTTCATATTGCTTGGGTCCACAATCAACATCCATAGAAGCAACAGTCAAGAAATCAGACGACATATTACGCTGGGCCAATTTGCTGCAAAAGACCTCTTTCAGTGCTGAAGAGTAAAGATGTCTCTTTGAAGACTAAGATGCACCTCACTCAAGCCATGGTATTTTCAGTCTCCTCATACAGATGTGGGAGCGCTGGTGTCATAGTGCCTAAGGCACTTGAGTGCTAACCAGAAGGTTGGTGGTTCAAACCCACCAGCCACTCCTCAGAAAGAAGGTTGGGCAATCTACTTCCGTAGAGATACTACCTCAGAAACCCAAGGAGGGGTTGCTATGAGTTAGAGACAACTCGACAGCACATAATAACAACAACATATGGATGTAAAAGCTGGATAATGAATAAGGAAGAGCTGATGTTTTTGAGTTGAGGTGTTGGCAATGAATACCCAAAGTACCATGGACTGACAGAAGAACTAACAAATCTATCCTGGAGGAAGTACAGCCAGAGTGTTCCTTGGAAGTGAGAATGGCCACACTTCATCTCACTTACTTTGGTCATGTTTTCACAGGGACTGCTCCCTGGAGAAGGATATCATGGTTGGTAAAGTGGAGGGTCAACAAAAGAGGGGTCAACAAAAGAAGGGAAGGCCCTCAACAAGATGGATGAACACAGTGGCCACAAAGATGGGCCCACGTATATCAAGGATTGTGAGGCTGCCACGGACCAGGCATTGTTTTGCTCTGTTGTACACAGGGTCGCTATGAGTCAGAGCCAACTCAATGGCACCTAACAACAATGATTAAAAAAAAAAAAAAAAACTTATTACTAGGTTTATTGCTATGGGATATATTTCACAGGCAACTCAAAGGTCCCAAAATGCTTCATTACTTCTATTTGAGAAGTACATTTCACTAGTCAGTTCTATGTCCCTCTTACAGGTGGAATATAGAATCTGAGAACCACAGAAGCTCTGTGTAAAAACATTCGGAAGCACAGGGAATAAAACTTCTTAGGTTGGGCAATCTACTTCTGTAGTGATACCGCCTGGGAAATCCAAGGAGGGGTCACTATGAGTCAGATCTGACTTGAGGGCATGTAGCACCAACAACAACATGCACTAAATATATATATATATATATATATATGAGTTATGCTAGGTACTTTATATAGGAGCCCTGATGGCACAGTAGTTAAAGCCCTAAGCTGCCAACCAAAAGGTCAGCAGTTTGAATCCATCAGCTACTCCACAGGAGAAAGGCATGGCAGTCTGCTTCCATAAAGATTACAGACTCAGAAATCCTATGAGGCAGTTCTACTATACCATAGGGTCACTGTGACTCTGAACTGACTGCATAGCAATGGATGTTTTGTTTTATATTGCTTTGTTTTTAATGTGTTATCTCATTTAATTCTTATACAATACTATGATGTATATTGGAGCAAACTAAGGTAAAGTAAAATACCCATGGTTACAAAGGTATCAAATGGCAAGCCTGGGATTAGAACTCTAATCAACCTGATTCGGTAACATATGCTTAGGGATCTATCACTCAATGCAGACATGTCCTCTAAAACATCCAGACTTCAAATAAACATGTCTGATGAGCAGACATTTTGAGGCACCTAAATGAACTGTGATAAAAATTCACTCTTTTCTAAATTTAAATCAGCTACTTATAATTTCTAACCACTGAAGTTAAGTTTTGTATTCCAAAATGTGTTTTGTTTAACTAACGGTCAGACATTACTTTTCCGCTTCTTAAATTAAATTTTGTTCTGTAGGCACATTTTTCAATAAACAAAAAAAATAAAAACCAAACTCATTGCCTTTGAGTAGATTCCAACTCACAGTGACCCTACAGGGCAGAACAAAATTGCCCAATAGGATTTCCAAGGCTGCAATCTTTACTGAAGCAGACTGCCACATCTTTCTGCTATAGTATGACCTGTGGATTTGAATCATTAACTCTTCAGTCAGCCATCAAGTGCCTGTTACTACACCACCAGGGATCCTTTAAAGACCTATGTTATTTGATCTTTTATCTATCATATTGGCAGTTCTTTCTAATTTTGACTTCTGGAACTGCTTTTATATTTACCACTATGGATAAATTTTAAGGACATGACTAGATACCCAGACCTGAAACACAGGAAAATATCTTTCCCAAGGTAACATACTCTATCAATAATCTAAGTATGATATTTTCACTAAATCAGGAGACCCAGAACTATATTATCTATCATTTACCAAAACCAAAAAAACCAAACTCACTGACATCAAGTTGATTCCGATTCATAGTGACCACTACTGGTTTCCAAGGTGGTAAATACAAAAAGTAGATTGCCCATCTTCCTTCTGTGGAGTGGCTAGTGGGTTTGAACCACCAACCTTCTGGTTAGCAGTCAAATGGCTTAGGCACTATTAGTCAATATTTTTCTCTAAAAACAGTTTTTCTTCATAATATAGAAGGACAGACTCTTTCAAATGCCTTTAACTATAGCACCTAAGTGTACTATCATCATAAAGAAATGAGTTTAGTTACACACAATATTCTCCTTTGGGAACAGGTACTAGTTCTAGCTGATAATTGATTCTTTTTAAGACTATATATTGCTCACACTTTTTAATACAAACATTATTTATATTGAATTGGAAGGACTGTAATCTAGCAACAGTCCTAGAAATGCCAAGGAAGCAGGGACAATTTCTGTTGTACATAAGACAAGCCCTACACTGGGCTGAGACTGAAAGCTGGCTACTTACAAGCTGTATCTAGTCCATGGGCATATTGTGTTTGTTCAAAATGGCACTGCTGTTGTGTACTTCACTGAATATACCACAGGTGCCAACTTCTAATAATTCACTTAAAAATAAGGATTTCATGTTCATCTTAACAATTGAAAGAACTGGCTATACAAGTCACACATTTTTCCCTTCATAAGAAATGTCTAGAGTTGAACAGTAGATTCTCTTGGGATGTGGCATGTGCTATAGAAATTCAAAGTTCTATTGTCTAGCATCTGGCAGGTTTCCATCATTTTGAATCCCCTAGCTGAACTCTGTAGGTATTTCAATTCATAACCCTTGATATGGAGCAACTGTCCATTGGGAAGTTCTACTGATCACGGGTATTTATCAAATAAGAAAATGGTCTACTGCATACAAACTAGTGCCATAATTCAGATATTTTAACTAGATTCCATTGCACACCTTAAAAGTCAAAATATGTAACAAAAATAAAGGAGGTTTGGGTAAGATGGCAGAACAGGCAGACAAATTACACACACCCTCTACAACAAAGAAAGGAGAAACCCATTAACATAGATACAGATGTTAACCCTGGAGCCCTGAGCTTTGAAAGAAAGGATACAGGATACAGGAGAAGAACCTGCATGAAAACAACAAAAAAGGAGACATACAGAGCTGTGGACTGTCTGCGATTCTGATGGCATGGACAGTATGGATAATGTCAAATGGTGTTACAACCTAAGAATTAGTGAAAAAATTGACTCTGCTAGCCAGGGGCTACACAGAGTACTGCACTGGTGGCTGGTGAATAAAAGGGGAAACAGTGAAGAAGGAGACAAAGTGAGCTGTGGACCTTTCGTTGTACAGAAGGAACAGTCATTGTGAATGTTTACAAGCAGTTCAACCATTTTGGATACTTAAAATGACAGTGTTCTCTCAGATTCCAGGGACCTAAGAATAGGCTCCACTTGCTGGGGACGGCAAGGACATACTAGACACTGAGGACTGGAAAGGTGCGATATTCCCCTTTTTACTCTTATACCCCATACCCTCTTGGTAAACGAAGGTACGGCCATCCCTCCCACCCACCTTCTAAGCTAGCAGGAATTCCACCCTAGTCTGTGTGCTCTGATGGAGCCTGGGTGTCCTGCCCTACCCGATTGTTATGTTTGTTTTTGCCTGTTTTAAAATCATTTATTTATTTATTGTCCTTTATTATTATTATTATTCCTTCTTCATCACTTCCTAGGTTATAGTTTTCAGCTTTTTCTCTCTCCCTTTTCCCTGGTTCCCATTTTTTACTTTCAGTGGTTCTCCTCATTCATTGTTTTTCTTTTTGCACTTTTCCCACTTTTTTTTTTTTTCATTATTCTCCTACTCTACCTCTTTTCTCTTATTTCTCCCTCCCCAGATATTGAGGGGTATTTTCTTCCCCCTTTTTCTATTCTTTTTTTTTTTGTTGTTTTTTTTAAAGTATTTATTTAAATATTTTCCCTCATTTATTGTCTTTCCTCTATTTTTCTTTTTTCCTTTTTTTTTTTCCTATTTTTGGTGATTGTTCCTGTGTGTTTATGTGGTGTGAGTTTTTTTCCCCTCTTGCTTTTATTTTTCTCATGGTGTTTCAATTATTGTTTTTGTCTAGCTAAGTGGGAGACAGCAACTGTGCCCACACAATCCAACCACACTCATACTCCTGAAGCTCTACTTACTGGATAAAGGTCACCATCTTCTTTTAAAGAAACTGGCAGATGATACACAACCACTAATAAGAGCCTGACTCACTTTCAGTGCTCTTCACAAACAGTTAACAGACATCCATGCTGCCACTCTCATTCTCTATCACACCCACCAGGAGACAGTTGGTGAATGAATAAGTAATGCCTACTAAAGAATAGAAGAGCACAGTACCTTAACTTACTTACTCAGATACATCCAAAGAAAACAAAAATCTTGGGTGAATTACTTCAACATAAAATCACCAATTAAATATAAATACAACAAAGTTACAATGTCTTGGAGACAACAGACTATCACAGGCCACTCAAAGTACCAAGATAAAGCAGTAGAAACAAGGGAGCAGGATAAAGACCCAGAACACATCCCTGAGGAAGAAGCAGCATTGAAACTCCCTGATAAGGAATTCAGAAGAATTTACTTAGGTACCTTCAACGGATTGACAGACAGATAAAGGAAAACACTGATAAAATTAAGGAAAACACAGACAAAACTGTAGAACAATTTTAGAAGAAAATACAAGAAAAAAATGACAAAGAGAATGAAAAATTAGAAATGATACAAAATCTACAGATAGAAATCCAGAAGATGAATACTAAATTTTCAGAAATAGATTACACATTGAATGGGCAAAGGAGTACAATCCAATCAATGGAAGACAGAATTAATGAGACTGAAGACAAATACCTGAGTACTTCTTTCTTTGGAAAGGGATCAGTAAGAAAAAGATCAAAACAAAATGAAGAAAGCCTAGAACCCATGTGGAGTACCATCAAAAGGAATAACCTATGTGTAATCAGAATTCCTCGGAAGGAAGGTTGGGCAATCCTACTTCCGTAGTGATACTGCCTCGGAAACCCAAGGAGGGGTTGCTATGAGTCGGGGCCGACTCGACAGCACATAACAACAACAACAACAATCAGAATTCTGCAGAATAGGAAAAGAAAAATAAAACCACTGAGAAGACTGTTGAAGATTTGTTGGAAGAGAAATTCCCTGATATAATGAAAGATGAGAATATATGCATACAGGAAGTCCAACAACTGCCAAACAGGATAGAACCCAAAAGAAAATCACCAAGACATATCATCATCAAATTCCCCAAAACCAAAGACAAAGAAAATATCCTAAAAGCAGCACGGGAAAAATGAAAAGTTACCTACAACGGCAACCAATAAGAAAGACTAAGTGCTGATTTCTCAGAAGAAACCATGCAGATGACAAAGCAATGGGACGGTATATGTAAAACCTTGAAAGAGAAAAATTTCCAAACAAGAATTATACACCCGGCAAAACTGTACCTTAAATATGATGGTGAAATTAGAAAATTTCCAGATAAGCAAAGCTTAAGGAAATTTGTTAAAACTAGAACAACCTTGCAATAATACTATTGGGAGTTCTATGAACAGAGAACCAATAATAGCAAACAACAACTGAGCATTAATACACATGATGACATAACCAGAAACCAACTCAGTTATGGAAGTATCCAAAATAAAATAAGCTTACAAGATTCTAAACAGGGAACCAGAGACATCAACTGGCAAATGAGGACAACTACAAACCAAAAAGAGGGAAACACAGTGTAGTTACAGAACTTCTAAATGATGAGGAACTCAAGAGAATTGCAAGACACAATGGACTGTTCTAAACTCAGGGAGAAAATATAAATCACAGGGTAACCTCAAAGAAAAATGATAAAGCTTCACATCACAATAAAAAAGAAAACAAAACACAAATATTTAGCAAATATTACAACAATAGCAACGAAGGACATGATAACACGATTAATAAATAAAATGAGTTCAGCATAGATATTATATGGAACAAAGAAACTAGGAATACCATGAAAAAACACATAACAAAATGAGAACAACAAATTCATAGTTGTGGATAATTACACTCAATGTCAATGGATTAAATGAAACATTTAAGAGACAGAGAGTTGCAGAATTTATAAGAAAACTCACCAATACACTGTCTACAAGAGACACAGATTAGAGACAAAAACAAAAACACTAAAAATCAAAGATTGGAAAAAGATATATCAAGCAAATGGCAACCAAAAGAGAACAGAACTGGCAATATAAAATTCTGATGAAATTGACTTTAAGATAAAAACCACCATACAAGACTTGGAAGGGCATTATATACTGATTAAAGGATCTACTGAACAAGAAGATATAACCATAATAAATATCTATGTACCCAATGAAAGAGCTCCAAAATACATAAATCAGACTTTAGCAGAAGTGAGAAGACAAACAGATGACTCCAAAGTCATAGTAGGAGACTTGAATACACCACTTTCAATGAAAGATAGAACAACTGGACAGAAACTCAACAAAAGACACAGAAGAACTAAACAATACAATCCATCAACTTGACCTTATAAATATCTATAGATCCTTTAACCAAACAATAGCACAATATACATTCTTTTCCAATGTACATAGACCATTCTCCATGACAGACCATATGTTAGGCCATAAAGTAAGTCTTAATAAATTTAAAAATACTGAAATACTGCAAAGCCTTTTCTCAGATAATAATGCTATCAAATTAGAAATCAACAATAGAAAGATCAACAGAAAAGGAACAAAAGTATGGAAACTGAACAACACCCTCCTTAAAAATGACTGGGTAAATAGAAGAAATAAAAAATGAAGTTAAAAAATTGTTCGAATCAAATGAAAATGAAAACACAACATACCAAAAACTTTGGACACAGCAAAACCAGTGACAGCCCAAATCAACACCTTAACCCACCATCTCCAACAACTAGAAAAAAAGCAGCAAAAAAAGCCTACAGTCACCAAAAGAAAACAAAGAATAATGATTCCATCAGAAAGAAATGAAACAGAAAAATCAAAGACAACAGAAAAAAATCAACATGACTAAAAGTTGGTTTTTTAAAAAGATTAATAAAATTGACAAACCACTGGCAAATTTAACAAAGAAAAGAGGGAAAGAATACAAATAACATGAATAAGAAACAAACTGGGCAACAGAACCAACTGAAATGAAAATGATAGTATTGGGATACTATGAAGAACTATACTCCAACAAAATTGAAATTCTAGAAGAAATGGACAGATTCCTAGAAACACACTACTTATCTAAACTAACACAGACTAAGATGGAAAAGTTGAACAAATCCATAACAAAAAAAGAAATTGAACAGGTCATAAAAAAAAAAATTTACCAACAACACAAAAAGTCCTGGCCCTGACAGTTTCACCAGAAAATTCTACCAAACATTGAGAGAAGAACTGACACCAGTCCTACTCACACTACTCCAGAACACAGAAAATGATGGAATCTTCCCAGATTCATTTTATGAAGCAAGAATAACCTTGATACCAACACCAGGCAAGGACATCACTAAAAAGGAAAATTACAGACTAATATCCCTATGAATACAGATGCAAAAACCTTCAACAAAATCCTAGCCAAAAGACTCCAACAACATATCAAAAAATAATACATTATGACCAAGTGCAGTTCATATCAGGTATGCAAGGATGGTTCAACATTAGGAAAACAATTGTTATCCATTACATAAAAAAAAAAAAAAAAGGAAAAGAACCATATGATCATCTCAATCAGTGCAGAAAAGGCATTTGATAAAATCCAATACCAATTCCTGATTTACAAAGAAAAAAAAAAAAAACCTCTCACCAAAATAGGAATAGAAGGTACATTCCTCAACATAATAAAGGGCATATACTGAAAACCAACAGCCAACATTATTCTCAATGGAGAGAAACTGAAACCATTCCCCTTTGCAAACAGGAACCACACAAGGATGGCCTCTATCACCACTTCTATTCAAGCCTGGTAGAACCCCTGAGACTATGGCCCCTAGCTGCCCTTCAGGTCTGGAATTGAACCCACTCCTATGGTTTTCACCCAAACAAAAGACAGACATATGAGCTGAACATTAACATTAGGTAGATATACTCCTTGGAGAGATCAATCATGGGAGAATAAAAACGCTATATATAGACAGAGAGACAGCTTGGAGGGCAGGAATACATGAGAGGGAAAGACACAGGGAAGAAGTAACTATGGGGAAGAAGTGGAAAGAAAGCTGTTCCATTGTGGGAAATTGCAGTCAATGTCAGGAGACAAAGTTATGTCAACTGCTGCATGGAAAATTAATTTGCTCTGTAAACTTTCACCCAAATCACAATACAAATTGGGAAAAAAATGTGTAAAAAAAAAATTCTTTCTTTTGTTTTAAAAAGATAATGAGTGCCATAATTCAAACATCTTACTAGATTCCACTTTGACTTTAAAATGTGTAACAAAAATAACATCTTTCTTTTATTTAAAGATAACTATGTCCAAAAATTTGATCTGGTCTAGAGATACATATATAAATATGACAAATAAATTGTTTATCTTCCTCAGGTAAACAATTTTATTATTTATGTTGTTATTTTTCTGGTTTCTTAGGTAATTTTCAAGCAATATATGTTCAAAGCAATTAGCTTTAATTAATGCACAAACTACAAACTTATTCATTACAAATAACATACTGCTTTCCTAAATTTTACAACCCAAAGACAGTCAAAATCTGTTTTCTTAAAATCAAACAAAAAATAATCTTAGGAAATTTTTTAAAAACTCATTCAATGTCTTATAATAATTAAGATAATTTATTGAAATTTTCTAGAAAACTGAAAATGTAATTTCTTTATCACAGAGTAGCTATGGCACTCATAATCTTATAAACATATATAACTGTAAAATAAATACATTAGGACCAACTAATTTAAAACGAAAGGTTGCTGTTGTTGTTGTTGTTATGTGCCGTCGAGTCGGCCTCGACTCATAGCGACCCCGCCTTGGGTTTCTGAGGCAGTATCACTACGGAAGTAGGATTGCCCAACCTTCCTTCCGAGGAGTGGCTGGTGGGTTTTAACCATCAGCCTTCTGGTTAGCAGGCAAGTGACTTAGCCACTATGCTACCAGAGCTCCCAATAACTGTAAGGTTATGTCCTTAATTTTCCTAAGGACATAAAGTAAAAGACAGATACATATATAGAGTCATGAGTCCATTCTGTAGCAGTAGGAAGACTTCCCCAGACTTATGCTTCCACTACAGAGCTGATAAAACTTTTACATTCACAGGTCAAAGGTTAAATAAAGGAAAGGAAATGTTTTTTATCAACTAGTCAGGTAACCACTAACACTCTCAAGCGATCAGCAGGAACCTAACTTCTAGTAATCAAATAAAACTAAGGAAACTGCCTTTCCGTAGAAAAACGTCTAATGTCTACAGGCTGTTTTTCTGTCTGGAAAATTGACACAAAATGTGTAAAATTGAAACATTCTGCTTCTAAGGGATTTTCCCAAAGGAAGAGTGTGAAAGCTTCAAGTTTGGTATGAGTTATAAGGGGGGG
>NW_006921662.1:2167079-2171901 GCF_000298275.1 Orycteropus afer afer
AGGAGTGGCTGGTGGGTTTGAACCGCCAGCCATCTGGTTAGCAGGCAAGTGTCTTAGCCACTATGCTACCAGAGCTCCCAGCAATCTCACTACGAGGTATATATTCTAAAGAAGTGAGAGCTGGGACACGATTAGATTCATGCAACCTATGTTCATCGCATCACTAGTCACAATAGCAAAGAGATGGAAACAACCTAAGTGCCATCAACAGATGAGTAGGTAACCAAACTATGGTACACACACACACGATGGAATATTATGCAATATTAAAGAATAATGAAGAATCCATGAAACATCTCATAACGTGGATGAACTTGGAGGACATTATGCTGAGGGAAAGAAGTCAATCATAGAAGAACAAATATTGTATGAGTCCACTATTGTAAAAAGTCGAGGAAAGGTTTACATATGGAAAGAAATTTCTCTGTTGGTTATAAGGGATGGGGGGGGGGGAAGGAGGAGACTACAAAGGCCCTAAACATAAATTTATCTTCCTTATTAGAGTATTTCATTTTGAACCCCTCGTGACATTTTTATAGTTGTAAAATTATGTTAATCAAATTGGTAAAAGTTTATTTCTATTATTCTTGCTAACATAAATATATGAAAGTAATTCTAAATAAAAACAATGGCAAGATTTAAATCTGTTACATGTAAGGTAAATTTTGAAATCTAGACAAAATTAAAATAGAACCGTGAAAGAAAGAGCTAAAGCATATGACAGTGGCTGAAAACTCAAATATCAAGTTTTATATTTAATAAACCTAAATTCTAGTATTTCTTCCAAAAAGTAAACAAAACTAATAGAATGAAAATAGTACACTTACTTTCACATCTTATAATGACATTAATCCAGGAGGAAAAGAACACATGATTTTTAAAATTATGTGTAAATTTTCTAGTTTGGAACTCTAAGAACTTTAAATTACTTTGAAACATCTTATAGTAACATAATCCAGGAGTGGGGCAAAAGTCCTTTAAACCATTAAGTGCAAATTTTCTAACTCAGAACTCCGTCCGAACAGCAGAGTAGTTTTTATTAATAATATATACATATCACTTACCAGAGTAATCGACTTATAGTAAACAAACATTAAATGATACTACTATAAATTAATTTTCAGTATTAGTTTTATTATCTTCTTTAATCTAGAAGAGTCTATGCCATTTAAGAAATTCGACAAAAAAAGCTTTTTGTTTTCCTAATGAAAATGTTAGTTTGTGCTTCATTTTACATTAATTTGTATTAAAAAATCTTTAAAATTTTCAATGACTATTCTATTTTTGAGGACTATTTTAAACTGTTTAATTCAATATCAGCAAAAACTGAAGAGATATATAAATTTATTTGGTTTTCAAAAAAATCTTTAAATCATTAAGATGCAAATTTAAAAATATTATAAAGTATCTTTAAAAGATTTTTGTAAAGATGTATTTGATCACAAGAGAATAAAAGTATTGGGATATCATAAAAATAACAAGAAAAACATCAATTAATTTCTATTTAAGAACCTTAATTCAATATTTAGAACCAAAGAACTCTCTACCATTGAGTCAATTTCAACTCACAGCATTCCCCATTGGGTTTTCAAGGCAGTAAATCTTTACAGAAGTAGATTGCAGCTGGTGAGTTTCAACAACCAACCTTCCAGTTAGCAGCCAAATGCGATAGGCACTACACCACCAATTACACAGTATTATCCACAACAAAATGCTGAAAAATAATATGCTTCTAGGTTGGGCAATCCTACTTCCGTAGTGATACTGCCTCGGAAACCCAAGGAGGGGTCACTATGAGTCGGGGCCGACTCGACGGCACATAACAACAATAACAACAACATAGTATAAATGCAATAAGTTTAAAGACATGGCAGCTTCCAAGACATAGTTAAAATTTTTCATATTCAAAAGTTATAATTTAAGTAAATATACAATTAACTAACAAAAGAAAAACTATAATCAGCAGGAAAATAATCTTCATGTGAAATTCCAATTTTTGAGGAAAGAGAAAATGAAATGGCCAATCAGTAGAGATTAAGGATATGCAAAAATTCTCAGCATTATATATGATATTATTATCATATTACAACCATTGTAGCTTTTTCTTTATAAAATGTTTTAACTTACATTCATTCATTTTACACATTGTAGATAAAGACTACAGATAGATTATTAGTTTGGTGTCCCACAGTAAAAAAAACTTAATGTATCTTAACATGTGCTATAGAAATGAGACTAGAAAAAAATACCAAAATGTAAGCAAAAAATATATATCAAAAATATGTTGTTATTGCTGTTAGATGCCACTAAGTTGCACCCAACTCAGGGCTAACCCATGGCTGCCTGATCTGCACTACCTTCATGATCAGCTAGGGATTGGCTGTGGATGTGTTTCAGACTGTTATGATCCATAGGGGTTTCGTTAGATGATTGTCAGAAGTAGATTTCCATACCTTTCTTCCTAGTTTGTTTTACTGTTAGAGTTCTGCTAAAACCTGTTCAACATCATAACAACACACAAATCTCCAATGACAGAAAAGTAATGGCTGTGCATGAGATGCTTTGGACTGGAATGAAACACTCCTGCATGGAAAGTGAGAATTCTGCCACTGAATCGCCACTGCCTTCAAACTCAGTTGTCAAAGGGGTGGAACCAAGATGGCTACTTAAACATACCATGCTATCCTTCTACACCAAAGACCCGAAAAACAGTCAACAGGCAGATGACAATCCTGGAATCCTGAACATCAAAGGAAAGGATAAAGAAGTGAATCAAACACTGACTAGGAGAAATTGAGAGTGATACAGAGCAGAGGACCTTTAGCAGCCCTCCAGGCTCAGTGTGGCCATCTAAAGTCAAAGCCAGCAGTGATCCAGGATAAGCACAAGAAGGCAACTTCACATCATCCTCAATTAGAAAAGAGAAACTGAGTAGACACACACAGAGGCAACAAAATGAGATAGACACAATATGGATCTAAGGAGGGAAAGCACAGGAGGGAGGATGAGAGTGCCACAGGATCCTGCTATCCACCAATAGGGAAGGAGCTAGGAACCAGAGTCAGCTTTCCTCAATAGCAGTGGTCCCTGACCATTAGGGTGGGAAGCACACAAAAAGCAATAGATTATCCACCTAACCAGACAACAGACAGCCCCCCTGTCCTTGCACTTGAGTGGGGCCAGCTCCATGTGGCTGACTGTAACCAATGGGAAGTGCCCAGACTATCTCATCTGATAACCTAAGGAGCACACTCTCCTTCCCGCCACACTCCTGATGATTAGAGACACAAACATCCTTGTCTCCACAGCCCTAACCACCAGGGACTACAATTCAGGCTCCCCCTCTTGCTTTCCCCCACCCACTCCTATCTACTATCCCCACCTTTGCCCACATACCAAGCAACAGTAGCCATGCCTCCTACCCAGTGACTTACTCTCTGAGTGGTGTGAAACTACTTCAGTGACCCCATCCACCCAACCCCACCTCCCACGCATCAACCCACCCCTTCGAACAGAGTGAGAACACTTGAAGACCTCAACTGCCCTAGCTCATCCACCCCAACTCAGTGACCAGCCCTCTGAGGTAGTTCAGGACCAGTCCATGACCCTGATCATCTGACCCTACAACCTACCTGGTGACACATTCCCCCACCACGACCACCACTGAGCAGCATGGGATCACTCTGCCAAACACAAATGCTCAAATGATGAGGAGTGCTTCATCTGGCCACTCACCAACCCCCTAACCATCACAGGACCATTTTGTTAACCCTAGACAAAACCTACCTGGCCAACCACCCCCCAAGTGGGGCAAGAATGCTCCATGAACCAGACTTCCCAACCCCGTCCCCACCCATCCACCTCAAATGGTATGGGAACACTCTCATAAATCCACCCTTCCAACCCAGCAACATGTCCCTCCAGCAGCATGGTACCTCTCCAGCCAACCCTCTCCCCAGCCCAGTGACTCATCCTACCATCCAACCCACCCAGCAAATGGCAAGAGTGCACCTGTACCCCTGCTTACCCAACTACCACCACGCCTACTGACCTACCCACTGTCCAAATGCTACTGTCTACTCCCTGCCACTGGACATATGACAGATGGTAGCCAATGCCCATCCAACTCACACTTAGCCACCCTGCATGACAAGTATACAGACACTAGTGTATACACTATCATCACTCCCCTGTCAACGCAGAGACAGGTGATGAGAGCTCCAGCACTGCCACACTACCAACCAGCATAGCACAACTAAGCAGCTCACCCAGATACATAAAAATAAAATAAAAATCAGGACAAAGCAAACAAATATATCAACAAATAAATAAATAACATCTTAATGTCTCAGAGACAACAAGCAATATCAAACCACATAAAGAAACAGAACAAGATGGTTAAAGAAAATGGCCAAAATAAAGGACCAGAACAGCTTCCTGAGGAAGACATGATAATGGAAATTCAAAGTCTTAATCTCAAAGAGATCAAGGAAGCACAAACAAAACCAAAAAAACACAAACAAAACTCTAGAAGAATTCAAGAAAGCAATGTAAGAACCAAATGAAAAAATAGACAATTAGAAACAATACAAAAACAGCAACTAGAAATCTAGAAGACAATAAAATGTCAGAAACAGACAATGCAAAAAGGACACAGAAGAGGCGGGGCAAGATGGCGGACTAGGCAGAAGGATTGCACAGACCCTCTTCAACAAAGAAAAGGGAAACCAATAAATACAGACACAGAAGATAATCTTGGACCCCTGAGCCTTGAAGGAAAGGATGCAGATTTGGACTAAACCCCAACTAGCAGAAGAATTTG
>NW_006921662.1:2172256-2174237 GCF_000298275.1 Orycteropus afer afer
CCCTGTCCTTGCACTTGAGTGGGGCCAGCTCCATGTGGCTGACTGTAACCAATGGGAAGTGCCCAGACTATCTCATCTGATAACCTAAGGAGCACACTCTCCTTCCCGCCACACTCCTGATGATTAGAGACACAAACATCCTTGTCTCCACAGCCCTAACCACCAGGGACTACAATTCAGGCTCCCCCTTTTGCTTTCCCCCACCCACTCCTATCTACTATCCCCACCCTTGCCCACATACCAAGCAACAGTAGCCATGCCTCCTACCCAGTGACTTACTCTCTGAGTGGTATGAAACTACTTCAGGACATATGACAGATGGTAGCCAATGCCCATCCAACTCACGCTTAGCCACCCTGCATGACAAGTATACAGACACTAGTGTATACACTATTCGTGGTGGTAGTTGGGTAATCAATTAATCTTTGACTAAGATTAATTTGGGACACTATCAAGAGGAATCATCTGCACCTACTTGGAATTCCCAAACAGGAGAAAACAAATAAAAACACAGAGAGAATATCTGAAGATTTACTAGCACAAATTTTCACTAATATTATTAAAGATGAGATTTCCATCTAAGAAGCTCAATGAACAAAAAAACAGGATAGACCCAAAGAGAAAGTCACCATGACATATTATAATTACACTTTCCAAAATGAAAGACAAAGAACAAATTCTGAGAGTAGCTCATGAGAAACAAAATAATGCCTAAAAAAGGAGCACCAGTAATATTAGGCTCTGCCTTTTCAGGAGAAATCATGAAGACAAGGGAACAATGGGCTAGCACATATAAGACCCTGAAAGATAAGAACTGTTAACCAAGAATCATATGTCTACTAAAACTGTCTTTCAAATATAATAATGAAATGAAGGCATGTCCAGATAAACAGAAATTAGGGAATTTATAAAAAATAGACCAACTCTACAAGAAATATTAAAAGGAGCTCTTTGGACAGAGAACCAGTGACATCACAAAATAACCTGAGATAAAAACATAGAACAGCATTCCCCAGAACCACCCAGAAAAAAAGAACTCTCAAAAAAAAAAAAGTTAAGACAAAAATTAAAAACAGGGAAACAGACATGTTAATCTGTAATTGATGATAATTTCAAAACAAAAGGGGGAACAAATGGTATAGTAACAGAACTTTTATATGGAGAGGCAGTCAAGGTGATATCAAGAAATAACAGACTGTTGGTTTAGAAGATTGTGTTGTACCTGTAGCCCACATGTTTGTTCCCTCTAGCATCTTAATGCCTGAAAAACTGGGTGCAGCAGTTTGATGCAGGTATTCTGGGGCTGTCAACAGCTCATTAAATTAGAGAAGGCCATATTTAGTGGAGAAGGAGAAAAAAAAAAAAAGAAGCAGCAGCAGGATAAACAGCTGGGAAAAATAATAATAAACAAACCTGCCCTACAGCACATGAGACAGTGAGACAGAGAAATGGAAAACTCTCTAAACAATATAGCAAGAACACCGGGGAGCCAACGGCAGCTTCAGGGATTTGGACTACCCACAAAAGAAGCTTCTGATGGTAACCTTGGGAACCAGACAAAATTTCAGAGAAATACAGAAGAAAACCCTCTGACTCAGGTCGCTGCTGAGTTGGAAGCAGAAATATAAAGTCAGGAAACATGCCACAGGTAGGCAGTTCCTGGGATGAGCTCACAGTGTAAAGCTGGGATCGAGCTCTTCCAGGAGAGCTTTTTAGCACAGATGGGTGCAGAGTACAGGCTTTTTGTAGTTATCCAACTGAAATGGAAAGCAGTGGCCCCCTAACCATTGGGGTCTTTGTCAATTTTGAACCATGGGTCTGTGAGTGACAATAAAACGTCATCACTGGCAGCCAACCCAAGCAGACTCAAAACAAACCCCAGAACCAGTAATAACCACAGAAATGCAGAAAGCGGGGATGTGCTACTAGTGCCTTGCATTTTTTTTTCTTTTCTTTATCTTTTTCCCCTTCTCCCCTGCCT
>NW_006921662.1:2174936-2176720 GCF_000298275.1 Orycteropus afer afer
ACTGAGAAAATTGTGAAAGACTTGCTAACAGAAATTTTTCCCCGTACCATGAAGGAAGAAAAGATACTTGTCCAAGAAGCTCAATAAACCCCATACAGGATAGATCCCAAGAGAAAGTCACCAAGATGTATCATAACCAAACTCTCCAAAACCAAAGACAAAGAAAGAATCTTGTGAGCAGCCCAGGAAAAAAGAAGTATCACCTACAATGGACAAGTAGTTAGGCTGAGTTATGATTACGCAGCAGAAACCGTGCAGGCAAGAAGGCAATGGGATGGCATATATAAAATACTGAAGGAAAAGAACTTCTAACCAAGAATTCTATATCCAGCCAAATTGTCCATCAAATATGAGAGTGAAATCAAGACATTGTCAGACAAACAGAAGTTAAGGGTTTTTATGAAAACCAGACCAACCCTTCAAGATATACTTAAGGAAGTCCTTCTCTAATAGAAAACCCACAACAGAGAACAAAAAAATTAAAATCAGGGCACATGACATCAACACTAAAACCAAATCAGAAATAGATGCTCAAAAGAAGCTCATAAAACACTGTACACAAAAAAACAAGGGAGTCAATCTGCACACAAAAGCAACAAAACAAATACAGGGAATAAAAATTCAAGGAACAAAATTTCCAAATGGCGAGGAAAACAGGACAACGTCCTTACAAAACAGACTGTTCAAAACTATAGGGAAGAAAATTAATTCCAAGGTAACCACAGAGAAAACTAACAATCCCCCTAAACAAACCCAGAAAGAAGGAAAACATATGGGCTTAGTAGACACAAAACCAACAATAAAGAAGAAAAAAGAGTAAACACTGGATAGCAAAATGAACTCAGCACAGAAAAGTATTCGGACCAAAGAAAGCTCCAACAACACAACAAAATGACAGCAATCAATTCATACCTATCACTAATTATACTCAATGTGAATGGACGAAATACACCTATCAAGAGAAAGAGAGTGGCAGACTGGATAAGAAAAGAAGACCCATTGATATGCTGCCTACAAGAGACCTACCATAGACCCAAAGATAAAAGCAAATTAAAACTTAGGGGGTAGAAAAAAATATACCAAGCAAACGGTAACCAAAAGAGAGCAGAAATGATGTGTTAATTTCTGATAAAACAGGCTTTAAGGTGAAAAACAGCATAAGGACAAAGAAGGATACTATATGATGCTGAAAGGATCAATTGACCAAGAAGACATTACTATAATAAATATCTATGCACCCAATGAAAGTGTTCCAAAACATGAAGCAAATATTAATTGAATTGAAAGGGAAAATAGACAACCCTACAATAGTAGTAGGAGATTTTAACACACCACTTTCAAGAAGGGACAGATCAACTAGAAAAAAAACTCAACAAATATACAGAAGAACTCAACAACACAATCAACCAACTTGACCTCAAAGAAATATACACAGCATTCCACCCAACAAAAGCATAATTCACATTCTTCCCTAGTGCACATGGGTCATTCTGCAGAATACATCATATGTTAGGACATAAAATAAGCCTCAATAAATTCAAAAAACACTGAAATCTTACAAAGCATCTTCTCAGACCACAATGCTATAAAATTAGAAATTAATAATAAGAAGATCAAGGAAAAAACATCAAACATGTGCAAGTTGAGTAATACACTGCTCAAAAACTACTGGGTAATAGAAGAAATAAAGAATGAAATTAAAAAAAAAAAAATTCCTAGAAACAAACAAGAATGAAAACATATCTTACCAAAACCTATGGGACACAGCAAAAGCAGTACTCAGA
>NW_006921662.1:2177984-2179488 GCF_000298275.1 Orycteropus afer afer
CAGTTGGATTCCTCTATGCCAACAAAGAGATCTCTGAAAAAGAAATAACGGAAATAATACCATTAACAATAGCTACCAAAAAGATAAAATATCTAGGAATAAATCCTACCAGAGACACAAAAGACCTATATAAAGAAAACGATAAAGCAACTACTACAAGAAACTACAAGGGCACTACATAAATATCAGAACATGCCTTGTTCACAGATAGGAAGACTGAATATTATGAAAAGGTCAATACTACCCAAAGCAGTCTACACATTTAATACAACCCCTATCCAGATACCAAAAACATTTTTTAAGGATATGGAAAAACCAATTACTAACTTCATATGAAAAGGATAGAAACCTCGGATAAGCAGAGCACTACTGAAGAACAACAACAATGTGGGAGGTCTCACACTGCCAGATCTCAAACTATACAGCCGCAGTAGTCAAAACAGCGTGGTACTGGTACAATGATAGACAGATAGACCAATGGAACAGAACTGAAAACCCAGAAATAGACCCATCCCTTTATGGACAGCTGATCTTTGACAAAGGACCAAAACCCATTAAATAGGGAAGAGACAGCCTCTTTAGCAAATGGTGCTAGCAAAATTGGATATCCACTTGCAGAAAAATGAAACAAGACCCATATCTCGACCGACACCCAAAAAATCAAGCTGGATCAAAGATTTAAAGGTAAACCCAAAACTATAAAGTTCATCAAGATAAAATAGGGGCCAATCTAGGGGCCCTAATGTACCACATAAATAGACTATCAAGCATAACCCAGAATTCCCAGGAGGTGGAAGAGATGCTAGATGACTGGGACATTTTAGAAATTAAATTTTTATGAGCATCAAAAGACTTCATCAAAAGGGTAAAAAGAGAACCTATACATTGGGATAAAATATTTGCCTATGATGTATCTGACAAAGGACTTATTCCCAAAATTTACAGAAAACTTCAACACCTTAATGCCAAAAAGACAAACAATCCAATTCAAAAATGGGCAAGGGATATGAACAGAAACTTCACTAAAGAGGATATGCTGGCAGCCAACAAACACATGAGGAATTGTTCACAATCATTAGCCATTAAAGAGATGCAAACAAAAACAACAATGAGATATCATCTCACCCCAGCAATAATAGCAAAGTTCAAGAAGACAGAAAATAACAAATGTTGGCAAGGTTGCAGAGAGATTGGAATTCTCATACACTGCTGGTGGGACCATAAAATGATACAACCACTGTGCCAAATGGTATGGCATTTCCTTAAAAAACTGAAAATAGAAATACTATTGAACCAGCAATTCCATTACTAGGAATATATCCTAAAGAGGTGAGAGGCAGGACACTAACAGACATATGCACAATATGTTCATCACAGCAAAATTCACTAAAGCAAAGAGATGGAAACAACCTAAATGCCCATCAACAGATGAACGGATAACCATATTATAGTATATTCATACAATGGAATACTATGCTAAACTACAGGGTAAGGAGGGATACAC
>NW_006921662.1:2183586-2194195 GCF_000298275.1 Orycteropus afer afer
CCTGGGTTCCACCCCTTCCTCCTGCTCTTCCGGCCTGCTACTCTGTGCTACGCCTGTGCTTACCTTGCTCCCGAAGACCTGGTCCCTCTCCGTAGGGTAACAAGGGAACGTGTTCAGTGCAGATCAGTGAGTAAGCACAAGCCCGCCTTGTTTCAGTGCCTATGCTTAAATGTAGGACATTATGCTGAATGAAATAAGTCAATCACAGAAGGAAAAATATTGTATGAGCTCATTATTATAAAAAAATCAAGGAAGGGTTTGCTTAGGGAAGGGAACTCACTTTGTAGGTTATTAGGGATGGGAGGAAAAGGGAGGGGATAATTTCGGACTAGTAGGGGCCACATGCTGAGTTGGGTTAGGGAGGGATAGTATGGAAAGAGTCTGTGACCAGCATGAGAACACTGGTGAAAGGCAGGACGCCAAATTGTGCACATAAGATATAGACGACAGAGGCTAACACCCGTATATCCACAATACTGCATTACCATTAACATCAACCACCAGGCTACAGATAAACACATAGACAACCAAGAAAATCAGATGGGGGTCAGTGAACAGGATTATACTCTAGATCAATGATAGATTCAGCTGAGGCTAAACTTGCACAGATACTAGTGATACAAAATACCCACAATCATTACAGAAGCAACAGAAGAGAGATATAGAGCAATCCTTCATAGACAGCCAGACACTGTAGGATAGAGATCCACCAGATCTGCTGAATCAGGTCCATAGTACTGGGGGACACCAGACTCAACTGGCACAACAAAATACATAAAAATCTTGTTCCACAACCTCCTTTGGTGAGTAGCAACTGGGTCTTAAAAGCTTTTAAGTAACCATTTAAGATGCAGCTAATGGTTTCCTATCATCAGAAGCAAAGAAGAGTGAAGAAAACCAAGATCATTTGAAAATAATCAGCCCTAGGACACATATACCTTGAGACTAGAAAAACTACATGGTGCCTGGGCACCAATGCTACCAAACCACTCGGGAGGGGATCAAAACTGGAGATCCTGGATAGAGTGGGAGGAAAAACATGGAACAAAATCCAAAAACACAATAATGACCAGATTGAGTCTGTTGCGACCCCCCAACACTATGGCCCTGGATATAGTTTGGGCCTGGCATAAAACCCACTCCCAAGGGCTGGCTCTCAGCCCAATAGTAAATAAGACTTACATGCAGAACACTCAACCCAGGGCGATACACCCACCTACTATGGAAATATATCCCTTGGAGCAATCGGCCATGGGGCACCAGAGGGGCAACATTCACACGGAGGAAAAGCTGGACAGACAGGAATGTATAACTAAGAAGGGCACGGAGGGTGGGGGAGGTTACTGGGAAGGAAGAGGAGGCAGTGGGTTAGGGTTGGAGATGGTAATTGGGAAGTGAAATCAAATGTACATGAAATGTTGAATACAAAACAAATTCTGCTCTGTAAATTTGCACCTAAAACACAATTTAAAAAAAGAAAAGAAAAGAAATAACAGACTGTTTCAACTTAGGGTAACCACAAAGAAAATTAATAAACTTATCAAAATAAGGAAGAAAATTAAAAGAATTGTAAACATAAAATCAACAAAAATGAAAGGATAATCCATAAAGAACTGAACACAGAGAACTTTGTGGAAAAAAGTCATTGTCAACATCACCAAAAAAAAAAAAAAAAAAAAAGCGTAACAAAATATCAGTAGTAAATTCATGCATACTGATAATCACACTAAACATAAATGGTTTAAATCTACCAGTCATGAGACAGAGAATGGCAGAATAGATTAAAAAACACAATCCATCAA
This sequence comes from Orycteropus afer afer, assembly GCF_000298275.1. Lineage (NCBI taxonomy): Eukaryota > Metazoa > Chordata > Mammalia > Tubulidentata > Orycteropodidae > Orycteropus > Orycteropus afer. The sequence continues at coordinate 2,185,389 of NW_006921662.1, forward strand.
TACGTTGCCTACAAGAAACTACCTTAGATACAAAGACATAAACAAGTTAAAAATCAAACACTGGGAAAAAAATACATCAAGCAAACTGTAATCAAAAGAGAACATGAGTGGCAATGTTAATCAAAATACACTTTAAATCAAACTCTATCATAAGCAATAAGAAAGGGCACTATATAATGATTAATGAATCAAACTACCAAGAGGACATAATCAATAAATATTTACTCACCCAATGACAAAGATCCAAAATACGTAAGACAAACTCTAACAAAATTGAAGAGAAACTGATAGTTCTACAGTAACAGTAGAAGATGTTGACTCACCACTTTTGACGATGGCAGAACAAGAAAAAAAACTCAACAAAGATACAGCCAATCTAAATTACACAATCAAGCAACTTGATATCATAGACAAATACAGAACACTACACTCAATAACAACACAATACACATTCTTCTCCAGCACAAATGAATTATTTTGTAGAACATAACATGTTACGGCACAAAATAAGCCTCAATAAATTCAAAAACATCAAAATAGTACAAAGTATCTTCTCTCCTCACAACGCTATGAGAAATTAATACCAAAAAGAACAAGGGGGGAAAAATCAAATACAAAGAAACTGAATAACACCAGTTGAGTAATAGAATAAACTAAAAACAAAATTTAAAATTCCTAGAATAAAATTAAAATGAACACACAACATACGAAAACGTAGGGGACATACAAAAAAAAAGTAGTACTCAGGAGAATCATAGCAATAAATGCACACATCAAAAAAGAAGAAAGAGCCTAAATCAATAGTTTAACCAAAAAACTAAAACAAATAGAAAAAGAGCAGCAAAAGAAACCCACAGTCATAGAAGAATGGAAATAATGTATTAGAGCAGAGGTAAATGAAATGGAAAAAATGTGGAAAAATCAACAAGACTAGAAAGAAGTTTTCTGAGAGGAACAATAAAATTTACAAACTAGTGGCCAAAGGAAAAGAATGAGAAGATGGAAATAAAACAATAAATGAGATAGGCAACATTACAACAGAATCAAATGAGATGAAAAGGAGCATAACAAAGAATGAGGAAAAACTACTCCAACAAAGTTGAAAATCTAGAAGATGGACAAATTTCTGGAAACACACTACCTCCCTAAACTAACATAAAATGATACAGAAAATCTGATCAGACAGAAAACAAACAACAGAAAAAAAAAAAAAGAAACATTGAAAAGGTCATGAAAAAAACACTCTCAACAACAACAACAAAAAAAAAAAACAGTCTCAGCCCCAAAGGCTTCACTGGATAATTCAACCAAATATTTAAAGAAGAGTTCACAAAAATTCTACTTATGCTATATCAGAATATTGAAATTCTCATGAAACCAATATAACCCTGATACCACAGTCAGGCAAAGACACCACTAAAAAAGAAAGTTATAGACCCCTCATGAATACAGATGCAAAAATTCTCAACAAAACCCTAAAAGAATTCAATAGTATGTCAAAAATAACACATCATGACCAAATGAAATTCCTACCAGAGATTCAAGGGAGATTCCACATTAGAAGATCAATTAAAAAAATGTACCAAATAATGTAATAAATTAAAAGAATCACAAGATCATCCCAATCGATGCACAAAAGGCATTTGATAAAATCCAACATCGATTCTGATAAAAAGCCTCAACAAAATAGGAATAGAAGGGAAATATTTCAACATAATTAAGGGCACATATACAAAACCAACACCCAGAGGTATTCTCAACAGAGAGAGACTGAAAGCATTACCCCATGAGAACAGGAACTAGACAAGGATGCCATTTATCACCACTTTTATTCAATATTGTATGGGAAATCCTAGTTAGAGCAATAATGCAAGAAAGGGAACTAAAAGGCATCCATATTGGTAAGTAAGAAATGAAATATACCTACTTGCAAATGACATGACCCTACATTAAGAAAATCCCACAGACTCTACAAGCAAGCTACTGAACTAATAGAAGAATCTACTTTACAGAAGTAGATTGCCCAGTCTTCCTTCCACAGAGTGGCTGGTGGATTTGAACTGCCAACCTTCTGGTTAGCAGTCAAATGTCTTAGGCACTACACCATCAGAGCTCCTTATATACAAAGAAAACCACAAAACACTAAGAAACCAACTTAAATGGAAAAACAATATCATGCTCATGGATGTTGTTGCTGTTATATGCCATCGAGTCAGACACAACTCATAGTGACCCCTCCTTGGGTTTCCAAGGTGGTATCACTACGGAAGTAGATTGTCCAACCTTCTTTCCGAGGAGTAGCTGGTGGCACATGGATAGGAAGACTTAAATTGTGAAAATGTTAATACTAACCAAAGAAATCTATAGGCATAATGCAATCTTGATCCAAATTCCAACAATATTCTTTAACAAGATCGAAAAGCTAACCACCAAATTTAATTGGAAAGGAAAGAGGCCCTGGATAAGTAAACCATCACTGAAGAACAACACAGTAGGAGATCTCATGCTTCCAGATCTCTGAACCTACTTATACAACTATGGTAACCAAAACAGTCTGGTTTTGTTACAACAGACACATAGACCAATGGAATAGAATTGAGAACGAAGAAATAAATCCAACCACCTATGGACAGTTGGTCTTTGACAAAGGGTTAAAATCCGTTAAATGGGCAAGAGGCAGTAACCTTAACAAATGATGCTGACACAAATGGATATCCATTTGCAGAAAAAATGAAACAGGATCCATACCTCACACTATACACAAAAACTAATTCAAGATGGATCAAAGATCTATATGTAAACCCTAAAACTACAGAGATCATAGAAGAAAAAACAGGAGTAAATCTAGGGGCCCTAATTTTTGTAATAAACAGACTATCAACCATAACTAAAAACACACAGACAGCAAAAGATAAACTAGACAATTGGAATCTCCTAAAACTCTAATTGGAAACCCAAAGAGGGGTTGCTATGAGTTGGGTCCAACTCGATGGCACATAACAACAACAACAAAAAAAAAATCTAATACTCATGCTCATCAAAAGACGTCTCCAAAGAGTAAAAAGGGAATTCACAGATTGGGGGAAAAAATCGGCAATAACATCTGACAAGAGTCTAATCTCTAAGATATATAGAAAATTCCAACACCTCAACAACAAAAAGACAACCAATCCAATTTAAAAATGAGCAAAGGACATGAATAGACATTGTACCAAAAAGACACTCAGGCAGTCAACAAATACATGAAGAGCTACTTGTATCCATTAGCCATTGTTGTTGTTGTTGCTATGTGCTGTCGAGTCGGACCCGACTCATAGCAACCCCTCCTTGGGTTTCTGAGGCAGTATCACTACAGAAGTAGATTGCCCCATCTTCCTTCCGAGAAGTGGCTGGTGGATTTGAACTGCCAGTCTTCTGGTTAGCAGTCAAGTGCCTTAGGCACTATGAGATGCAAATCAAAACTACAATGAGATAGCATCTCACACTGGCAATAATGGAAATGATCCAAAAAAACAGAAAACAACCAATGCTCATGAGGTTGTAGAGAGACTGGAAATCTCATACAGTGCTGGTGGGAATGTAAAATAGTACAACTACTATGGAAAAAGGTATGGCACATCCTCAGAATGCTAAAAATAGAAGCACCATATGATCCATAGAAGAATCTACTTTACAGAAGGATTCCCACTCCTAGGTATATATCCTAGAGAAGTGAGAGTTGTGACACAAATAAACATGTCCACTCGTGTTCACTGCAGCATTATTCACAATAGCAAAAAGATGGAAACAACCTAAGTGTCCATCGTTAAATAAATAATGGACCATACTACATAAACACAACGGAATACTACACAACGTTAAAGAATACCAATGAATCTGTGAAAATCTTACAACATGGATGAACCTGGAGGACACTATGCTGAGTGAAATAAGCCAAACACAAAAGGAAAAATGCTGGTTGAGACTACTATAATTAAAAAGTCAAGAAAAGGTTTATACATAGAAAGAAACATTCTTTGATGGTTAATAAGGATGAGAGGGGATGGGAGTGAAATTTACTAATGAGATTGTGGACAGTGCTAACTTTGGTGAAGGGGAAGATAATACATAATATGGGGGAAGTCAGCACAACATAACCAAGGCAAAAAAGACTCAGAAAGGTATGCAAGAGTAAAAGGAAATAACAGTAAATACTACTACATATATGATCTTATAACAACAATAACAAACAATAATGTACAAGGAGATACATAGGTAGTTATGCACATTGAACAGGGGTGGGAGGGCACAAGGGAGTATAACCATGTGCATATATAGAGTTGACAGCAGATATTCCTACATACATATTTGCATATACCATAAATATCTCCATGTATACAGTTGTTGTTGTTGTTATGTGCCGTCGAGTCGGCCCCGACTCATAGCGACCCCTCATTGGGTTTCTGAGGCAGTATCACTATGGAAGTAGGACTGCCCAACCTTTCCTTCCGAGGAGTGGCTGGTGGGTTTGAACCGCCAGCCGTCTGGTTAGCAGTCAAGTGCTTTAGCCACTATGCTACCAGAGCTCCTATGTATATAGTAGAACACACAAAGAAGTCATGAAAATCTTTTAGCCATAATCAAATGCTTACTAGGACTGAGATATGGGCTCAAGGGCTAGGGCCCATAGTCTCAGGGGAGATCCAGGTCAATTGTCATAATACCATCCACTAAAGACAATGTTTCACATCCTACTTTGGAGAGTAGTAACTGGGGTCTTAAAACCTTGCAAGTGACCATCTGAGTTACCATTATCAGCTTCTTTCTGTGCATGTTAAGGTTGTACGTCAACTTGGCTGAGCCTGGTTTTGAGTAGCTAGGTAGCTGGATGTAGTTACTCTCCATGATGAGACTGGTAATCAGTTCCATGGTAGAATCTACTGCAACAGCTGAGTAGCTGCCTTAGGGATGTGGTCTGCTTCCAGTACATATGAAGACAGCTTTGAGAAAGGTCACTGAGCTTTTTGGCATGCTTGGACCTGCCTGTAGCTGAGTCTTCATTCAACAGCCCACCATGTTGTCTGCTGATATTGAGATTGTCTCTGGACTTGAACTAATGGCCTGCCATACTGTTTGATAATCTTTGGACTATGCCATTTTACTAGTCAACCCTGGACTTGTCAGCCTCAGCAGCCAGCAGCTGCCTGAGTTAAGAGAAGCTTCCAGTTTCAGTGAGCCAGGAGCAAGAGGCAGAGCTGAAGCCCAAGGTCCAGGGGTCTTCACCAAACCCCTAGATCTGGCACTTTGAACTCGGACTTCTAGCCACCTAAACTGTAAGAGAATAAAATTCCTGTTTGCTCAAACCACCTATTTGTGGTATTTTCTGTTAGAACAGCAGTACAGGACCAAAACACTTTCCATCTGGAAGAAAGAAGAGTAAAGAAAACCAAAGACTCAAAGAAACAATTAATCCAAAGGTGTAACGAACCACATGAACCACAGCCACAATTAACCTAAGACCAAAAGAACTAGATGGTATCCGGCTACTGAGACCAACTCCTCTGACCAAGATAACAATAAAAGGTATCAGATAGAGTGGGTAAAATTTCAATTCTTAAAAAAGAACAGAATTCCTGGTCTGATAGAGACTAGTAGAACTCCCAAGATAACCAAGGCAACTCATAGAAATCACCTTTCAGCCACATAAAATACAGGCCTATAAAGTGAATAATAACACCCATGAGGAACATGCTTCTCAGAATCAATATACAATGCCAAAAGGACAGCATTACCCAAAAGGAAAATTAAGAAGGCAGGAAGAGGCAGAAAATCTGGATGAATGAAAACAGAGTCCCCAAGGTGGAAATGGGAAGAATGCTGACACATTGTGGGGACTGCCACCAACGTCACAGAACAAAATGTGAATAAAGTGCTGAATGAGAAAATTATTTCTTTTTAAACTTTCACTTAAACCATAATAAAATATATTTAAAAAATGAGAATGAAGGAAATTAAATGTTCAAAGAAGAAACTAATCCACAGGACTAATACCCCACAGCTCCTACTAAACTGAAATCAGAAGAACTAGACAATACCAAGCTACTACTACCAACTATTCTGACCAGGGACACAACAGAAAGTCCTGGATAATAAAATGGAAGAAAACTGTACAGCAAAACTCAAATTCGTAAAAAAAAAAGAAAAGAAAACGGGGGCGGGGGGAAGGCCAGACCTACTAAACTGATAGAGACTAGAGGAACACCCAAGACTATCAACCTAAGATAACTTTTGAACATAGAATTGAAGCTATTTCTGCAGGTCACTCTTCAGCCAAATCATAGATTGGCTTATAAAATAAACAGTATCATCAATGAGTAATGTGCTCCCTTAAACACTGAATTACATCAAACCAAATGGTCAGCATTTACCCAAAGCAAAGGTTACGAAGGCAAGGAGGAGAAGAGAAGCTAGATTAATAGAAACAGAACAAACAAACTGGAAATAATGAGAATGCTGACACATTGTAAAAACTGTAACCAATAGTATGGAAGAAATGTATTGTAATCAACTGTGTAAAAATTGTTAAAGGAGAATCTAATTTTCTATGTGTAAACTTTCACCTAAAACACAATATAAAACTACTTTTAAAAAAAGAAAAGTTGCCATCAGGTTGATTCTGACTCATGGAGAACTCCTGTGTGCCAGAGCAGAACTGTGGTCTGTACAGTTTTGAATGGCTGATTATTTTGAAAGTAAATTGTCAGGCCTTTCTTTTGAGGTAACTGGGTGGACTCAAACCTCCAGCCTTTCAGTTAACAGGTGAGCATATTAACTGTTCCACACAGGGACAGTGACAAATGGTGTTATTGTTTTTGTTAGGGGCCGTCAAGTCAACTTCAAATGATAGCAACCCCATGTGACAGCGTATAACTGCCCCCACAGGATTTGGGGGACTGTAATGTTTATAGAAGCAGATTGCCAGGTTCTTCTCCCATGGAACTACTGGGTGAGTTCGAATGGGCAACTTTTCAGTTAGCAGCCGAGCACTTAACCATTTGTGCCACCAGAATCCCTTACCAATAAAAGTGGCTTTTATTTTCTTTTAAAAAATTCTCTAGATAGCCCAAATTTTCTAAAGGAAAATGTATTACTTTTTTTTACCAGAAAAATAAGATTAAAGATGTATATTTCTGTGACTTGTTTATGCAAGTATTTGATATTTTTCTCAATAACTAAGTATTTGATATTTTTCTCAATAACTCAGCCTTATTTAATAACTACATGAATTCTAAGAAGACCAGGGCACTCCTACAAAACTTGATACAAACATCAGTCTAAGGCTTTAGCCACCAAACTCAGACCAAAACTACTACTACTGAGTCAAATCCAACTCACAGCAAACCCCCACTGAGTTTCCAAGGCTATCGATCTTTACTGTAGCAGTCTTCCTCATCTTTCTTCTGTGGAGCAACTGGTGAGTTCAAACCACTGGTTTTTCAGTTAGCAGCCAAATGTCTTAACCAAAAAAGCAAACACACTGCTGTGGAGACGAACTGACTCATAGTGACCCCTCCTTGGGTTTCCAAGGTGCAAGTAGATTGCCCAACCTTCCTTCAGAGGAGTGGCTCGTGGGTTTGAACCACCAGCCTTCTGGTTAGCAGTCAAGTGCCTTAGGCACTATGCAACTAGAGCTCCCACATGTCTTAACAGACACCAGTAAATACTCAGAATACCAATAGAGTTAGTCTTCTCTTATGTATCCCTGGAAGGAAAATATCCCTGTTGCCATGGAGTAGATACTGATTCAGAGACCCCATAAGACAGAGAAGAACTTCAACATACGGTATCCAAGGCTGTAATCTTTATAGAAAAGCCAGAGGGGACAACAGAGGCAACAGCACCAGGGATCTAGATAAGGGGAGAGACTCAGGCCCCACCCTCAGAGACAGGAAAGCAGCAGAAAGAAAACCCAGGGGTAGGACAGAGTGAGCAGCAGGAGGAATCCAGGTAAGGGAAGGGCGGAGAGGTTTCAAACAGCTAAGGGAGACAAACTTGTCTGTCAGTGTGTCCTATTGTGGTGGCACGTTGCTGTGAGGCTTGAGGCTGTGCTACTAGGGTCTCAAACCCAGCAGGGTGGCACATGGAGAACAGCTTTCAACATAGCTTACAGACTGAGACACACTAGGAAGAAGGAAGAGGACATCCACTTCTCAAAAAATTGTCCAGTGAAACATTATGAAGAGCAGAGAAAAACTGCCTGATATGTTACTGTGCAACTTTATGAATAGCCCAGAAACTGTCCGATACAGTCCAGGAGGATAAGCCACATAGGTGGAAGCCTCTCAGAATAGGACTGGGAAAGAGCTGCATCATCGGAATAGAACCAGTCTTACTGATATGGATAAGGTGAAGCTTTCGAGACCTTCATTTGCTGACATGGCATGACTCAAAATGAGAAGGAATAGCTGCCAACATCCATTAATAATCGGAACATGGAATGTATGAGAAGAACAGCTGCAAACATCCATTAATAATGTATGCAATTCATACATGGAATGTATGAAGAATGAATCTAGGAAAACTGGAAGTTGTCAAAAATGAAATGGAACACATAAAGATTGATACCCTAGGCATTAGTGAGCTGAAATGGACCGGTTTGGGGCCTTTTGAATCAGACAACCATGTGATCTACTATGCCGGTGCAAAAACGGCAAGGAGGCCACATGTTCTGACCTCCTCTAACCCTACAAGGGGAAGGCAGGATTACCAGCAGTAATCCAAGGCCTATTACTGCAAGGCCAGACATGCTGCCTCCCTCCAGCCCTTTC
>NW_006921662.1:2200810-2202065 GCF_000298275.1 Orycteropus afer afer
AGTCAGGACATTAGACGACGTGCAGCATTGGGAAAGTCAACTGCGAAGGAACTGTTCAAGTGCTGAGAAGCAAGATATAGTGAAGTCAAATAAATAAGTTTTGTTGGTAAGGAGAAAAGAACAGGAATAAATTTTAGGTGTAATAACATTTCTCCTAACACCTTACTAAGTATTTCCACCATGTTCAACACTGCACATTGAAATTACAGAAAAATACTAATATCTGGTTCTATGATGGCATAGAAATGTTATACCACCAGCAATATTTTTTTTTTCTCTTCTAAAGGTCAATCATACTACAATCCCAAATTTCAAGGGCATGAAATGAAACAGCATTCTTAATTCTGCTACACTTCAATGACAAACTGTTGGTCACTGAAGTGTAGCAGAATTAAAACTGTAAAACTTACTATAACATAATTTCCGTTTTCCAAATGCACTATATGTCAGGCGGCCACGTGGTGCCGGTCAGGCGGGTAAAAGATTAAGCAGGAAGAAGTTACAAATAGGCCAGCCCGCATGCAGCTTCCACCTGATTGGTTCCCGCCTTATTTTGAACCAGCACAGGTCCTTCCCCCCTCCCTTAACGACTATGCTAATGAGGTTTTTTTCACCTGATTGGTTCCTGCTTTTTTCCCTCTGCCCCCACTCAGGTCTGCTATGCAACTATATAAACCTCTCCCCCCTGTGGGGGCAGCGCGACTTCTCTGGCCCCCCTCTCTGGGATCCATGAACCTCGCCTGGGAGCGCATTATAAAACTTTTCTTTATCCCGCTCTATGTGTCTCCTCTCTTCTCCGCGGCAACCTTACACTATATATTTTACCTGACAAAAAGTAATCCAGAGAAATTCCCACTAATTTTCACTATGCTATTTATAGTTCTGGTGTCCTTGGGTGGCATGAACAGTTAAGCACTCAACTACTAACCAAAACATTGGTAGTTCAAACCTACCCAGAGAAGCCTCAAAAGAAAGGTCTGGCAATCACTGAAAACCCTATGGAATGCAGTTACATTCTGAAACAAAAGGGGTCACCATGAGTTAAGAAATGACCCAATGGCTACTGGATTGGTTATTTATAGTTCTAGTACCTCAGAATTTTAGAACAGGGGAAAAACTAATTAAAATTATATCTGCTCATTGCAAAAATGGATAAATGCTTAAGTGTATAAAGTAAAAAATTAGAGGTATATCCATCCTTCTAGACTTTTTTATAAGTATATGCAATCGTACATTAATATATATATATATATAT
>NW_006921662.1:2202938-2203871 GCF_000298275.1 Orycteropus afer afer
TTTTTTTTTTTTTTGCTATTATGTTACAAATGTTTTTGTTCATACTTTTCATCTCACTTTTGAGAATATTGCTGGGATTTAAATTCCTAGAACTGCAATTACTGAATCAAGAAATGTGAGAATTTAAATCTGATAGATACCATTAAATTTCCCTTTAAAAAGTTCAAATATTTTATAGTCTTAGAAACTGTACAAGAAGTCTGTTTCCCCATGTGATAGTTAAGGTTGTATGTCAACTTGGATGGACCATGATTCTACGTGGTTTAAGCAGTTGTGACTAGATCTGATATAAAGTAATTACCTCCATGATGAGATGTTCGATGAGATGTTCAATGAGCCACAACTCATCTGAAAGGGAATTTCTTCAGGGGTATAGCCTCCTTCCGATATATAGGATATCCTGGGAATATTCTCTGGCTTTCTGCTGGATCTGGATCCTGCATCTAGCACATCATCATTCTTATTCTTGGAGTTTAATCAGTGGCCTGCCGTATTGCCTGCCAATCTTGGGATTGTTGTCTTTGCAGCCAGTGAGACAACAGTCTGCCATTTTACCTACCCATTTTGGACTCATTTTCAACCAAAGCCAGCAGCCTGCTATAATGCCTACCAGTCTTGGGTGCCTCAGCCAGTACAGCTGCGGGAGTCAAAAGACTTGACATTTGAACCACAAACTTGGAACTTGCTAACCTCTACAACTGTATGAGCCATTTCCCTGAGATAAAGTTATCTGTTGTGCGCTTGCTCTCTCATTCTCTTGCTCGCTTTGGAACTCTGGAGCTCTGGTGGGTAGGGGGTAAAGTATTTGGTTGCTAACCAGAAACTCAGCAGTTCAAACCCACCAGCTGCTCCATGGAAGGAAGATGGGACAATCTACTTCCGTAAAGATTTATAGCCTTGGAAGCGCAATGGGAGTCACTATGAGTCAAAATC
>NW_006921662.1:2204601-2209419 GCF_000298275.1 Orycteropus afer afer
TGTCCCAAATCCAGGGGTGAGATGAGGATGATCCAAGACACAAAGCCGGAGCAAGAGGGGGGTGAATCTTCCCAGGAGATTTGTAGGTATACCCTCAGGGAAACTAAGGGTGGTGATTTGAATTATATCCTCCGGCAAGGCTGGACTCAAGATACATTCCACCTATGTTGCCCCAACAGAATTAACCTAAATCCCATCACAGAGTCGATTGCCAGTCATTATAGGGAATGACTACTACCAGCTGCCCAGCCCAGTTGATACCTGACCTTAACTACCACACCACCCCAAACAGGCATGGATAATGGGATTTATAAAACATCACAGAATGGAGGACAATGGCTAGAAGGGCCACATCAAGCAATTCACTGCAATCACCAAACCAACATTTTTTTCATTATTTAGTCAAATATGCCAATCTTTTTAGCTTTAGGTTTCCTTATTAGGCATGTAAAGGCTTTCACCACCATAACAGTTAAAAAAAATAGCATATATGGTTAAAAAAAAGAAAAAAGTCAATGAGATCTTCTATACGTTTAGAGCTTTATCCTTCTTTTTGACAATTATAAAATTAAATTTAAGGTTGTGAAGGACCTGGTCTAACTTATAGCAAAATCAGGACCAAAAAGGCCATTATTCCTCTTATTATAGCCCTTGACGGAGCTCTGGTGATGCTGTGGTTAAGGCATTGGGCTTCTAGCCAAAAGGTACTGGTTTGAACTCACCAGCCCATGGAAGAAAGACGAGGCAGTCTGCTTCTGTAAAGATTTACAGGCTTGGAAACCCTATGCAGGTTATTATGAATCAGAATCTACTCAATGGCAGTAGGCTTGGTTTTTTGGTATAGCCTTTGAGATCTGTCAAGATTATTATCAAACAGATACATTATTTATAGCTTATAAAAATCTATTTCCCTTACTAAAACATCTTGCTGAATACATTACACAATTTCGTTATTTTACCTCTTTAGTCAGTCTCAAAAAATGCTTTAAGGCACTCTCTTTTAGGACAAAGACTGAGATATATCACACAAATCTTAAAAAGTCAATCTTACTAGGGAAAAAATTAATAAGCTACAGGATAGAATTTTCTCAGTTTTAAGATTTTCCCACATGATTGTCTCATAGAGCTTTGAAGTCCATTACTTCTCATTACTAGAAAGCTATGTCCACTGACACAAATAAGTGAACAAATGGAATATGGTCCAAAAGAAGTAATATTTCTTAAATAAAAGTAATTTAATGCCTATTGCAAAATAATGCCTATTGTGAAAATGTTCTTTAATGGAATGTATGCCTTTTGTTTGTGGCCTTATGGTCATATAATAGAACTATATTTTTTCCTAGTAAAACTATTCCTTACTCAAAGAATACAGAAATATTCAGGTGCTCTCCCACATACACAAGTTTGAGAACTACAGATAAAAACAACTTGACTATTGAGCTGCTTTAGAATCTGTTTCCTACAAACTATTAACAGGACTTAGAATATGGACACTATACTAATCTTTCACTTATCAAATAGCTGTAGTTTATATTTTGTGTACATATGCTGAATTAACAAAGCCTTTCTTAAATTTAAACAGAAATTTCTAAGAATATTTACTCTACAACCACATATATAAAGACAATTTTAGAAAACCAAAACCAAACTCACTGCCATCGGGTCAGTTCCAACTCATAGCTACCCCTCTTTGGGTTTCCAAGGCGGTATCCCTACAGAAGTAGATTGCCCCATATTCCTTCCGAGGAGTGGGTGGTGGATTTGAACCACCAGCCTCTGGTTAACAGTCAAATGCCTTAGGCACTGAGCCACTATTCAATAATTATTTGCTAAGTGCTAATCAGTTTAGCATGGATTATACCTCAACATGGCAGCTCTGGTGGCATAGTACCTAAGGTATTTGACTGCTAACCAGAAGGCTGGTGGTTCAAACCCATGAGCCACTCCTCAGAAGGAAGGTTGGGCAATCTACTTCCATAGTGATGTTGTTATTGTTGTTGTTATGTGCCATCGAGTCGGACCTGACTCATAGTGATATTGCCTCAGAAACCCAAGGAGAGGTCACTATGAGTCAGATCTGACTCAACAGCAGTGAGTGCATATACCTCAACATAAAGAAAACAAATATCCTCAAAACTGGACCAGTAAGCAACATTATGATAAATGGCAAAAAAACTGAAGTTGTCTAAGATTTCATTTTACTTGAAACCACAATCAACACACATGGAAGCAGAAGTCAACAAAACATGTTGTATTTCACTGAGCAAATCACTGAAAAAGAGCTCTTTAAAGTGTTAAAGAGCAAAGATGTCACCTTGAAGACTAAGGTATGCCTAACCCAAGCTACAGGAGCTCTGGTAGCATAATGCCTAAGGCATGTGACTGCTAACCAGAAGGATGGTGGTTCAAACCCACTCCTCAGAAGGAATGTTGGGCAATTTACTCCTGTAGTGATACCACCTCGGAAACCCAAGGAGGGGTCGCTATGAGTCGGTAGGACTCAACAACACAATGAACCCAAACCATGGTATTTTTAATCACCTCATTGGTATGTGAAAGCTAGACAATGAATAAGGAAGACCAAAGAAAAATGGATGCCTTTGAATTGTGGTGTTGGTGAAGAATACCATGGACTGCCAGAAGAACAATCAAATGTGTCCCAGAAGAAGTGCAGGGGGATTGCGCCTTAGAAGTGAAAATTGCCAGACTTCATATCATCTGCTTTGGTCATGTGATCAGAAGAGATCAATCCCTAGAGAAGGATATTATGCTTGGTAAGGTGGAGGGTTCAGAGAAAAAGGGGAAGACCCTCAACAAAATGGACTAACACAGAGGCTGTGATGATGGGCTCAAGCATAGCAAGGATTGTGAGGATGGCACAGGACAGGGGAGCATTTCATTCTGTTGCACATATAGTCACTATGAGTTGGAATTGACTCAACAGCACCTGACAACAACAAAATAGGTTGAATGGAATCAAAATGTTTTAAGAGTTCAAAACACAGATAAAGGTTCAGACCTGTTAATTAGAAATAATATCAGGAACTCAGTTTGGAAGCAGTGAGGTAAGCTATAAAGTACAGATTAAAATATCAGAAAAAATTGATATCTGGGAGTTCCGGCAAGATGGTGGACTAGGCAGAAAGACTGCACAGATCCTCTTCAACAAAGAAAAGGGAAACCAATTAACACAGACAAAGAAAATAATCCTGGACCCCTGATCCCTGAAGGGAAGGATATAGAAGTGGACTAAACCCCAACTAGCAGAAGAATTTGTGTGAAAATACCGAAAAAGGAGACATATGGAGCTGTGGTCTGACAGCAATCCTGAGCAATCCTGATGGCACAGACAGCTTGGAGATCCCCGAATGCTGGTAGGACTTAAAATTAACCTAAAAATCAGCCCTGCTAGCCAGGGACTGCACGGAGAACTGCTCTGATGGCTGAGGAATAAACAGGGAAGGTGAAGAGAAAGGCGGGCTGAGCTGTGGACTTTTGCCTGTCCAGAGGATGCTACCATTTTGAAGGTTTAAAAGCAGCTTGACTATTTTGGATATTTAAAGAGACAGTGCTCTTGCAGATTCCTGGGGCTTAAGAACACGTTCTGCATTCCAACAACACCAAGGGCACTCCCGACCTGCAAGACTGAAAAGGTACCACATTCCTCTTGTTACTCTTATACCCCACAGCAGCTTGGTGAACGGAGGTGCGGCCATCCCCCACTCCCACCTACCTTCTGGTTCCACAGGAACTCCATCACAGTCTCTGTGCTCAGACTGAGCCTGGGTGCCCTGTCCTGTCCTCCACAGATTTTTTTTTTTCTCTCCCTTTTCTTATTTTTATTTTTTTTCTTTTTCACTTTCTTTTTTCTGGTGATTAGTTTGCTTGTATTTGTCTGTTTTAAAACAACTATTATTATTAACATTTTTGTTCTTTTTACTCTTTTCTTAATCTTCCCCTCCAAGGTCCTAGGTTTCAGTATTTTTTCTTTTCCCTGTTCCTGGTTGAATTTTTTTTTTTTTTCCTAAATTTAAGGGTTTTTTCCCCCCTTTTTTCTTGTGGTCAACCCTGTTCCTAGTTTTTCTTTTTGCATTTTTCCCATTTTTATTCCTTTATTATTTTCCTTCTCTACTTTTTTTCTCTTAGTGCCCTATCCCCAGATATTGCAGGTTTTCTTGTCTATTCTTCTTCTTTTTCCCTTTTTTCTCTTTTTGGTTACTGTTCCTGTGTGATTACATGGTGTGTTTTTTGTCCCTGTGCTTTTAGTTTTTTGATGGTAATTCAATTGTAATTTGTGTCTAACTGAGTGGGAGACAATAGTCCCCATAAGACACAACTACATCCACACCTCCTGCAACTTCACTTACTGAGAGCCACTACCTCTTCCTCCACCAATGGGCCAACGATAAAAAACTACCAAAAAAAGCCAGAATCACACTTGACTGCTCTTCACAAACAGTTAACAGAGATCTAAATACAACAATGCCACAATACCTCAGAGACAACAGACCATCACAGTCCACACAAAAAAGCAAGATAAAGTGGTAGAAACAAGGGTGCAGGATACAGACACAGAACACATCCCTGAGGAAGAAGTAGCATGGAACTCTCTGATAAGGAATTCAAAAGAATTATCTTTAAGTATCTTCAAAGGATTGAGAGACAGACCAAAGAAAACACAGAAAAAAAACCTTAGAAGAATTTTGGAAGAAAATACACGAACAAAATGACAAAATAAATGAAAAATCAGAAATGATTCTAAATCTACAGACAGAAATCCAGAAGATTAATACTAAATTGTCAGAAATAGATAACACA
>NW_006921662.1:2211482-2240497 GCF_000298275.1 Orycteropus afer afer
TTGTCAGTGAAGGCAAACATGGGTATATGGGTGGATAGATGGGTGGACAGGTTGAACGATTAGGTGTGTCTATGAAATGGGAAGTGTATCCAAGAACATATATAGGGTTGGCAGACAATTGTTCTGTAAGTTTATTTGAATGATCAGAATTCCCAGGTGTATAGTAGAGTTGACAAGGAGAAGGTTGTGGTCACTGCTTGGTCACAGCTAGCTACCCAGAGGGACCGAGTAGTTGAACCTGCAGGCTTGAGACCATAGTCGCAGGGGACATCAAACTCAATATGTAGGAGATCCTGGATAGAGAGGGAGAACAATGTGGAACAAAACTCAAAATCATTTGGAGAAAAAACTAAAAAAAAAAGGGAACGGGGACCAGATTTGCTGGTCTGATAGAACCTGGTGGAACCACTGAGACTATGGCCCCTAGCTGCCCTTCAGGTCTAGAATTGAACCCATACCTGTGGTTTCCAGCCAAACAGAAGACAGGCATATGAGTTGAACATTTACCTGAGGGAGATACACTCCTTGGAGAGAACAATCATTGAGAAAGAAGGGCTGCCTATGCACAGGGAGACAGCTCAGTGGGCAGGAGTCCATGGAGGGATGGACACTGGGAAGAGGTAACTATGGGGAGGAAGTGGGAGGGGAGCTGTTGCATTGTGGTAAACTGTGGTCAATGTCATGAGACAAAGTATATGTAAACTGCTGTATGGAAAGTGAATTTACCCTGTAAATCTTCACCCAAATCACAATTAATAAAAAAACAAAATGATGTCTGTATTTACTCTCAAATGGTTCAGAAAAACAACAATAACTTTAAGAGACACAAAATGAGAGAGAGAGTGTACTTGTGTGTGGAAGGGGGGAAGAAAGGTATATGTTAGTAATTACTGAATATTGCTGATGGGTACATAAGAGTTCATTGCATTATTCTTGTATCTTTTTTGTGTATTTGAAAAAATGTTTAATGAAAGTTTAAAAAAAAAAAAAATAACAGAGAATAATGAGAATACACATACAGTACAGCTTTGGTCTTTCTATGAGGGCAAATCCTTCCTGGTCAGGGTACTTGAGTTTAGGCTCCCCTTTAAATAGTAGCATTTGAAATTTCAGCAGGAAACAAAATGATAAAAGGAGCTCTCCAGTACCCATTCTCAACACTGCCACACCTATCCCCATTGCTTAACCAACCTGCTCCAAATTCAAAGAATCAACCTACAATTTGAAGCATAACACTCTTCTGGAGAAAAGCATATGTTTTAAATGCAAATGTTAACCAGATGAAATGTGCCAAATGAGAGAATGGAGGCATATTCACTTTGCATTACTTATAAAGCAGTTACACATTTACTTTTGAAAACAAATTTTAAAATTTCTCCAACTCTAAGACACTCTGAGTAACTCAATAACTTCTCAATAAATGATAACAAATGTCGTTAAATAATATGTCAATAAATGTCAATAAACAAATGAACAGAGGCAACATCCATTTTATAGCAAGTTTTCTTTGTATCATATTAATTCTTAAGTAATTTTTTCCTATAAACATTTCTTTAGAATCACTAGGGGTTCTGGTGGTGCAGTGACTAAGCACTTGCCTGTTAACCAAAAGGTCAGCAATGTGAACCCACCAGCCACTCCACAGGAGAAAGATGAAGCAGTGTGCTTTCATTAAGATTTCAGCCTTAGAAAACCTTGGAGCAGTTCTACCCTGTCCTACAGGGTTGCTATGAATGAGAAATGACTTGATGGCAGTGGGGTTTTTTTGTTTTATAGATTCTAACTTGATCAATGTCCACATTATTTTTATTGTGATTTGGGTGAAAGTTTACAGAGCAAATTCATTTTCCACACAGCAGTTTATACATATTTTCTCTCATGACACGGACTGCAATTTCCTACAATGACAGACTCCTATTTTTGTAGAATATATTTGGATTTCTGGTTCATCAAGACATTTTATTGAAAGTTAATCTTTAGGACTCTTCCTTTTGACTATCTAGCAAACCAAATCCTAGGTCCACAGTCAGGAGAATCACTCTCACCTGCCTGCTAAGGCAAAGTAGGTAATATAAACAATTGACAGGACTGGTAGATACTGTAAAGAGAATAGCAGAAACTGTGGCAATCTGGCAAGGTCATGCCACTACCAGGAATCTGCTGGTTTCAGCCTAATGTTGCCATAGGGAAGTACAAGGCCATTTGGGAATACCAGGTATTTCCAAAAACCTGAAATTTGAATTTTATGCAAAAGTTACTATACAATATAAGGTTAGCAACATCTCTAAAAGTTTTTAAGACACCATGTTGTAAAACTAAACACCTACAAACATTTCTACTCAGGGTCACCAGTTCACAAATTTACCTTAACACAGTAATACATGTTCAAAAACTCAAGTTCTAGTTCAATGACAGAAAAGGGCACACACTAATCAAACTGAATTTTTTGGCATCCTATTTAATGTATGAAGTTCCCACATTAGTTAACTGTAATATTTAATTTTATAAAAATAAACCCAGAAAAATTAGTCTTTAAAAGAAGTCAGTCCTTTCAAGAAAAAGTCTACTATGTTACTAATAAGTCTGTAAATCAAATTGCTGCTGCTATGTGTGTGTGTGGGGGAGTACATGCATATACATGTATGCATACATACTTTATATGTATATAAAGTAGAATTATTTTTCAACTTACTTGGATTTAAAGTAAATAAAAAAGAAAACACCCAAATTAGAGGGTCTTAACTTTTTTTAGTATCCCAAGCATAGCAAACTACAAAAGAAACATACAGCTTATCTATACTGCGCTTATTTTTTTTACCACAAATACTCACCTAAGGATGCATAGACAAATTTTGCCTCCTGATGTGAGTCTGCAGAATCCAAATCTCTGTTTACTTTCGATGTCTGTCAGTACAAAGGTAAAGTGCTGTCCAACTTGATTTTGAGACACCCTATAATACAGTAACAATATAAAAAATTAAATCTTCTGTGAGAATTTCTTAAAGAATAGAAAATATAGAATATATTTATAGTGATATTGTTTTCACCTTTCTAATTAGCTGGTTCTCAGAATCAGAACAGTGTTCTAAAACTAAAGTCAGTGTGGTATGTGTAAACTAGCTCATGGGTCAAACATCAAAATAAGCTGTAATGTTTTTTAGACCTAGCAGTTCAGCATATCTAATCACTTTTTGAGAAATCTTACGATTTTCTGCCATAAGTTTTCACATGTCTAAAAATTCTGACAAAAACTCTCATACATTCTCAAAACACTATCATTTGAAATGCTGCAAGAGAGAAACTAGGACATGATGACTAAGACCTTTTGCTCAACTCTAGCCTCTTTTCCTGATTCCTCTAAGAAGCTTAGAGAGAAAACCATGTTGCTTTCCTCTAATGGCAACCACTAACAACTCTGTTTAATAACTTCTGTTGACATCCCATTGACTAGAGTACTATACAAAACAATACTGGTAATTTTTTAGCATTTTCTTTTAGAGCTACCATATACAGGGGAATAAATTTCCAAATAACAATAGGACTGATTTCTAAAAAAAGAAAAGAGATTAAAAAAAAAGCTTACTGGCTAAGCTGTAAAGACTCTTAGCTAATTTTTGAACTGTATGTCATATTACCATGATACTGCAGTATAAGGCTCAATGTAATAATATATGGATTCATTATATTTATTTAAAATATATGTTTTCTGGTTATATATCCTTGCCATTAGACACACATAATCTGCTTCCCTATCCCAAATTAAAATTTCTGTGACACCTGAATTTTGGTTTTGAAATAGCCAAACAGATTTGGTTTTGAAATAGCCAAACAGATAGGAAACAGGAATTAAAATACTTTACTGCTAGTAGGCTGATACTTCAAGCTGTTCTCAGTTGTCAGGAATATTCAATTTTAAATGCTAAACATTTAACAAATATATTTTTAAGTGGACACTTTCTCAGAAAACGTCTTACAAATAATTTCAAAAACAATCCCCAATGCCTACTGTGCCTTTTTGAACCCAACACTCATAATATCCTTTCATAGCTTTTTCGCATTTTATCCTTACTGTTTGAAAACTACAACTTTAGGAGGGCACTAACTGCCCACAAGTGAGGTAGAACAACGAGGATCATTCATCAGCAACATTCATTAGTATCACATCCCATCATTAAGAAGGTGTTATCTTTAGTATAATAAAATTTTAGATTCTGACTAATCTTTACCTGAGCAAAATATTTCCCTAAAATCAAATTTTCTTTGAAAAACTCTTCATAGCACACTCTTTAAAAAACTGATAATAGGGTGAGAAAATTACAGGAATAACAATAAATCATCTGTTACTATACTCAAAGGAGTATGTATTCTATGTACATACTCAACTAAACACTGGTAATACTCTTAGTTCAGTGTTTGGTCAGTGAAATGTAAACATAATGAGATTTTCAATACTGTTAGAAAGGTTTTCCTGAATCCTTTGATAATACCGCACTATTGGGAAACAACTAGTTATAAGTTTTACAAATTACTCAGATGGTCTTTTCAGTCAGGGTGAAGTGAGATAGAAGCCAGGATATATAGATCTAATATTTAAAAACATAATTCTAAGGTTTTGGTCAAGAACATTTTTTTTTTAATCTACTAGTGCTTAGAATATGTACCTGAAGAACAAAGTGAAGAAACAGAACCTATTGGCAGTACTGCTTTAAAACTTCTCAGTGACCACAGAAGAGAAAACAAAAGACGAAATGATATAGAAGTTCTTCATTCCAAGTACCATTTAATTTTGAATCTCTAGACATTTTTGTTAGAAGCAGTGAAGAGAAAGTCTATTAGATTTTATAAAAAAAAAAGAACATCTAATAATTTTAAAGTGTGCACTATGACGAGCTAAAGTTATTTTAAATGATGACTTATACTGTACCTTTCAACGTCAAAGGGGAAACAGAACTTTGGCACACTCTGTAGTACTTCCTACAAATGCAAATTAAAATAAATAAATAAAGCTTTAAAGTATCTTTCTAAATGCAGTTAAAACTTTTCTTGAAACATTTTCTAGAAAGAAAAAAGGTTTTGTTTTATATTTTCCCTTAAGAAAAATAGCACAGGTTCCTAGACCAAAATAATTGATTATTAAAAAGGAATTAAGTTTGTGCTTTGGCAGATTGCACTGACAATGCCACGGAAACCCCAGGAGGGAAAGGCCTGGCCTGAAGGGTATTAACACCCTTCACATCCCCGCTGGGATTCCCTTCAACAAGGCCATATGGATTTTACAAGAAGCACTGCACCATATGGGTAAGCTACGTCTGCTGCTACTTGTACCACAGACTAGCCACAGGGACTTCTGACAGATCCTGGCTCAAAAATATAAATGTTGTTTCAATTAAAATGCAGGCAGAGAAAAGGGAATGAAGTTGGCAGCAGAATGAATTACTGAGAGGTATAACAACTCTACATATCACACAGTCAAATGGTTTAAAAAAAAAAAAAAAAAACTTTCTATAGTTAAAGAAACAGTCATTTATATGGTTCCACCCTGATAAATTCAATAACAGTAACACTAAGTTTTATATCAAATAATATTCTTAAAGAAATGTGTATCTAAAAGTAAGACTTTAAACAGAAACAATAAAACTTCTATTTGGACACTATCATTTAATAACTGCCTAGTATTGAAAATCAATGTTTTAATTAAGCACAGAAAATAACTTTATTGCTTTTGAAACCTATGATGAGTTTATAGTTACTATAAAATAATATGAAATTTTCTAAAAATCACACTCATTAATGAAAAATGAAAGGGCAAATAATTGTCACCTATTTGGCAAAAAAAAAAAACAGAAAAAGATCTATTTCCTTATAACTGAAAAACAACTTAAAATTAACTGCAATTCAAAACTTTATATCACAAGCTAATCTCACAGAAGTTTGAAACCAGGTAATTTTATAAGGCAAAGCAGAGAATTATGAGAATGTTTTCTATTTAGGAAAAAAAAATACATATATATATATATAGAGAGAGAGAGAGAGAGAGAGAGCAGTACTCATTTCTAAAAAAGAAATACCTGACCTACTATCTCTTTACCAATAAAACTTCTACCCAGAGAAATCATCAATATCTAAACAGTTAAACCTTATATGTAAATATAGTATTGGGTGTTTTAAAATATTTTTTTTTACATTTTTTAAAAATGTAGACTGCAGTAAGGTATCAACAAAAAATGAAACGTTGTAAACGTGACAACAGAAATACCTAGGACAGTTCGAAGACCTTAACTCACTGAAGAAGAGAGAAAAGCATCATCGAAAAAAGCAACCTTTTACCTTGAGGATTGGTACACTGATTTGCTTAAGTACGTTTGTTTCAAAGAATGAGCACAGACCTCATATATAGAGGAAGCTAAATTATATAACTACTGACAGTATTTTGTTAAATGTAATTAAAAGAGCCACTAAATTTTAAATAAATTACTTAGACTGAAAGCCAGTTTATTACACAAGAGAATAGTTCATTTGACCATTGCTTAATCTTTATCTTGTGCTGTGTAAAGTGAATCCATTTATCCTATTTACTACACACATGGACACAATTTAGATATCCTCCTACAAAACTACTTACACAATTTCTGTAATACTAAAGAATATATCGCCAAAGTCCAATGTCTACCTCTAAACACACCCAAATTAATGATATATTTCACATCGATTTTAACACTGAAAAAGAATGCGTCCCAGTTAGGTGCCTAACGTTCCACACCCTCCCCCTCCCTTCTTTCCCAACACACATGCACACACTTCTGCAAAACAGCCTCAGCTCGCTTCCCAACTGGCAGAAGCATCCCTCAGGGGACAAGTCTTTAAACCTCCGCACTCTTTAAAATTCAACCAGCCAGCAGGTCTATAGACTAGTGTATAAACAGTATAGACAAAAAAAATCCTCTCTCAGCTTATGTCAGTGACAAAGCAGCTCAGCAGTTGACTGTTTCTCCCCTGACAGTATAAGCTGGGTTTACACAGATCAATAGCTGAAGTCCTACCTAGCTCCCAGGGCTCGATTTTCTTCCTTAATTACAGGTGCTATTCAAACTGAAGTTAAAAAAGAAAAGAGAGAGAGAAAGAGTTGGAAGGAGGAATAAGATGCATGCAAATTGCCTTTTTTTTTTTTTTTTGATCCTTTTAGCAGTAACTGTCCATTGAAAATGATATTTTTTATATTTACTGGAAAAGTGTTAATAAAGGCTAGTATTTCCACCATACAGTTTTTGATGTGACACAAACATACACACACACATTAAAAAAAAAAATTCTAGGTTGGCATTCAGAGATTATGTGAAAGGTTTAAGATAACTGTCTTCAGAAGTTATCAGCTTCCCCTTTTTCTACAGGCTCTTGTTTTTAAGAGAAGCACCTAATTTCTTTAACACCAAAATTATTTGGGTTTTCAGAATTTTATTTCTCAAAAATATTTATACTCAAAAATACTTTTATACAAAAAAAGAGGATATTCACTAGCACATGTCAAATGCTAAAAATCAAAAGTAGAAAAACTAAAAAGATATAAAAAGCAAAATACAAGGGATAGTGACATTTTCAGATCTGAATATGCCCTTAAAACAACAACAACAAAAATCTACACTCATATTAAAGACTGGAATAAGAACTGATGAAGATTTATACAATGATATTTGGTCCCATATCAATGCACCTCTATTAATAAGCATTATAATCAAATTAACTTTGTAAGAAAGAAGAGCGTAAACTACTAGTGTTACAGTGGTACCATAATTCTTTATCCCAGGAGGACATCATTTAGCACTATAAACTGATCAAATAAAAAGGGAAACAAGCATTTTGGAAGAATCAATTTTTTACAAAATATGTAACATTTACCTCCTGATCAACTGATCATCTCCTACCTTATCCTGAAATACTGGTGTTCTCTCTTCCATATTTTTCTCTTTTCCCTTCTCAGTAATGTCCACTGCCTGGGCAATCTCATCTATACCCATGGTTTCAACTATCATTGCAGATTAGTAACTACGAAATTTCTTAGTCTTGTAGTTTAAACATTTCTGTGAACTCCAAAATCATACTTCTAATTACCTTACTGGTATCACTTTTTCAAATGTTCCCCAGACATTTCAACTTAAAATGTCCCTAACAGAAGTCTTCTTTCAGTTATAGTCCTTATCACCAACAATGGCAGTACTATTGACCTTGTTACCCAAACCAAAACCATGGGAGTCATCTAGACCCCTCCCCTTCCCTGATGCCCATATATAATCAATCATTCATCAAGTTTTGTTACATCAACTTCATAGATATATTGCTCCCATGGTTCCCAATGGGAAGGAAGGTTAAGAAAACTGGAAGAAAAATAAGAAGGTATCAGAATTATTTGAGAGGATTTCTCAAAACACATTTGATTGTCTACACTTAGACTCTGTTCCTACATGGTTCCTCAACTACGGCAGTTTGAACCTACCAGCCACTCTGCAAGAAGAAAATGAGGCAGTCTGCTTCCATAAAGATTTACTACCTTGGAAACCCTATGGGGCAGTTCTACTCTGTCCTAAAGAGTTGCTGTGAGTTGGAATCAACTCAATGGCAGGAGATTTTTTTTTGTTGTTTTCAATATCAGTTAGGATGCTTGCCATATATGTTGTTATTATTAGTCACCATCGAGTCAGCTCCAGTTTGTGGTGACTCTATTTGCAACATAAAAAAATGTTGCTTGGTCTTATGTCATCTTCATGATCACTGACATGTTTGAGTCCACAGTTGTAGCTACTGTGTATGCCTTTGACCTAGGTGGTTCATCTTCCAGTATTATATCAGACAATATTCTGCTGCGACCCACTGGGTTTTCACTAGCTAATTTTCAGAAAGAAAACGAGGCTTTTCTTCCAAGACTGTCTTAGTTGGACGTTCTTGTTCTGGTTACCTCGTGCCACTCTGACAAGAACATACCACAAACGGGATGGCTTGAACAAACAGGAATTTATTCTCTCACAGTTTGGAGGCTTTAAGTCCAAGTTCAAAGTGCCAGGCTCTAGGGGCTGGGTGAAAGCACCTCAACCTTGGGGCTTCAGCTCTGCCTTCTGTTCCCAGCCCACTGAAGCTGGACGCTTTTCTTCACTCAGCTGGCTGCTGAGGCTGACAAACCCAAGGTTGACAAGTAAAAAGCACAGTCTCAATATTACTAAACCACACAGCAGGCTGTTAATTCAAGTCCCTTGAAAGTCCCAAGGTCGGCAGAGCATGGCAGGCTGCTGAACAATGACACAGCTACATGGAGGGTTCAAGCGTGCCATTAGCTAGAGACCATTCCCAAAGATGCTTCTTATATACAGGAACCAGACTATATCCCTAAGGCAGCTACTCAGCTGCTCACAGTAGATCCTACCATGGAGTTGATTGCCAGTCTCATCACGCCAGCTGCCCAGCCACTCAACCAGACCCAGCCAAGTTGACACACAACCTTAACTACCACAGCTCCAATGAAATTTGTCCACCATCAGTGACCCTATTGTTATTTGAAATACTAGTGGCATAGTTCCCAGCATTACAGCAACATACAAGCCACTACAGTGTAATAAACTGACAGATAAAAGTGGTGGCTGATGTATACAAGGAATAATTATTCCCTTATACCAAGAAACAACAAAGCAGATTTGTATAGGGGCTAATTAATTCAGCATCTTCTTCAAGGACTCAGGAGCCATTGTACTGCTCTACTGTCCTTGGCAGCTTTGTCCTCTACTCTTGGTCACAAAATGAGCTGCCAGAGTTCAGCACATCGCATGAAGATATAGCAGTGTCTAGTGAAAATAGTATCACTTTCTTTGAGCCTCTTGGAGAGGAAACCTTTCCAGAATCCTCACTTGATAACTTTCCTATTATATGTCATAAGAAGATCACAAACCACTACTAAACTAACCACTAGCATGGAAAATTGTTACTTATGCTCGCAAGCTAGGTTAGAACAAAAGTCAAAATTCAAACCCACTCACTTTCCACTAATCATGACATATGTAAATATAAAGAAGTTTGTGTGAAGTATTGTATTTTCTTCTGTAAGACTGCTCACAATATTAATCAATAAGAATTATATATATATTAAGTTTTCAAGAAAAATATAAAAATATTGTATAAGGACAGTTTTCAAATGTGCATAATTTTACTCTTATGAATAACAATTTCAGAATCATTCTGCAATAATAAGGTGGGTATTGTGGTTATTTAAGAATAAAATAATGTTTGTTATCTTCATTTAATGTGTATTTTTTTTTCATAGGTATATTGCTCCCATGGTTTTTTTTTTTTTCAAGCAGCTATTAGGTTATTTGGACATAAATAATTATTTGTACCTAATCACTTAATAAACAGAATTGCTAAGCATTTCTTCTGGCCTAGAGGCACCATGATAAAATTACTGAGACACTAAAGGCACCATGAACCAACAATCTTTGGGAGCTTCTAATGGAGAAAAACTAACAATGTAATATCATTAAGAGCCTTGGGTTATATCTCCTCCATCAGCTGGAACTTCAGCTCCCCTATAAGTTTGATAAGCATAATGCTATATTAAATATTCAAAGTGCTCTTTCATAAACACTCACTAAAGAATAAAACACAAGGCATTAGCATAAATACATCCCTAGTTCAGAAACAGTGAGTACAACCCTAATCCTTGTACAGATACAGTTGATATCTCAGGGGAAATTATCCCACTTAAGTATACATCCACTTCACATTCTATCCTCTACTTCTACTGTCACTTCAAGAGATGCGTTCTCCAATTTTCTAGGGATATTATGGACCTGTCAAACGTTCAGAACTGATCTGAAATCTGGATGATATCTAACCAAGTACACAAAAGTCTCAGTTTCTAGTCAAATATGTATTTACTGAGCATCTGTGATTACAAACCAGCATCATTAGTACATAACCAAAAAGCAAACAAAACTCACTGCCATCAAGTCAACTCAAACTCATAACAATCCTATAGGACAGAGAAGAACTGCCCCGTAGGGTTTCTAAGGCTGTAAATCTTTATGGAAAAAGATTGCCACATCTTTCTTCTGCAGAATGGCTGGTGGGTTTGAATTGCTGAGCTAATAATGGTTAGCAGCCAAATGCCTTAATCACTGTAGCACTAGAGCTCCTTCATCAGTGAATAGTTCCAGAACATTTACAGTGTATGTATAATATCTCAGTTTCTATTTTCATACATAGCTCTTTTCATATTTAGGGAAATAGAAATATTCTTAACATGAATATATTTACTTATATACATTAACCACTGGCATAGAAAATGGTTACCTATGCTTGCAAACTAGGTTAGAACAAAAGTCAAAATTCAAACCCACTCACTTACCACTAAGCATGATATATATAAATATAAAGAAGTTTGTGTAAAGTAT
This sequence comes from Orycteropus afer afer, assembly GCF_000298275.1. Classification (NCBI taxonomy): domain Eukaryota; kingdom Metazoa; phylum Chordata; class Mammalia; order Tubulidentata; family Orycteropodidae; genus Orycteropus; species Orycteropus afer. The sequence continues at coordinate 2,222,912 of NW_006921662.1, forward strand.
CATATTTTCTTCTGTAAGACTGCTCACAATAGTATTAATCAGGTAAGAATTATATACATACTAAGTTTTCAAGAAAACATGAACATATTTACTTAAAAATTTTTAAGATTTAGTTGGATTAAAACAAAACCACAAAAACTCTTTAAAATTTATAATCTATAATAACCAGAATTTCAAGTTGGGGAGAAGAAATTATATAAAATAAAATTATACATAATTACTGTGTAATGCTTCAGGTTCCAAGAGAAGTAAAACTCATTCTAGCACTAAGATGCCAAAAGGGAACACAGAGGTAAATAAAAAGACCCCATTCTCATAATTGCACTTAAAGAGTCATTTTAAATCATAATGAAGTTGTATGGAATTCAGAAACCTGAAAAATTTCTTAAAAGCTGGATAGTGTTTCATGCAAATGGTTAAATTAAACAGATCTATTTACCAGTATGCTTACCTATATACATTTGGGTTACTGGAAAATTCTAAGTACAGAAGAATGAAAATGTGTATAGTGAAAACACAAATAAGACAGCATTCCCTGATGGTATAAAGCATCATGCAAATTTCTTGAAATGGCATCTACTGAAGCAGAATTACTTGCATTATCCTTTGAAACCAACTTGGTGCCATAATCCTCATTTGCTACCCCATTTCCTTACTAGATTTTCAAAGAATGCCTGAATCATCCATATTTTTGGTATCAAGACATCAAAAAAGTTAAATGTTTTATCCTTCAGTTAAGGACACCTGGTGGGGCAATAGTCACAAATTTGACTGCTAACCAAAAGTTAGTAGTTTGAACCCACCAGCTACTCCACAGGACAAAAGACATGGCAATCTGTTCCTATAAAGATTACCCTATGGGGCAGTTCTACTGTGTCCTATATGGTAATTATGAGTTGGAATCATGTGAACGGCACACAACAACAAAAACAACCCTAAGTTAAAAACAGAAAATGATTAATATGAAGCACTAACATGTCTTTAATGTTTACTTTTTCTTCTTTACATTTAATCAACCAAAAATGTGCATAAATACATGAATCATTACATCACCAAAATCAATTAAAGTAATACTTATAAGTAGGATTCTTTCCATTAAGGAAAAATAAAATGAATAAGAAAAGGGAGATATTCTTAAAAATTTGATATAACCCGCTGCCTCAAACCTTTAATGTAACCAATCACACAAACCTTCCAAAGAGGTTTGATCATTCACCTATTACCTAGATAATAAAGGTTGCAATAGAGAGGCTTCAATTTCTAACTCAATGTAAAAAAGTAACAAGTTTTCTAAGTTTTCTTGTTTAAATATTAATCAAGCTCCACGTCAGTTTTTATGATTCCAGAAGAAAAATATTTCTTTAGTAAAATGCAAAGAAAGAGGTTCTTTTTCATTCAATGGGGTAGTAAATATCTGTTCTGGGTGTGCCACATATATAGAAGACCATGACATCTGTGAACAGGGATACTCTTCCTTATTCCTTTCAAATTTCCATGTCTTTGGTTCCTTTTCTTACCTAACAGACCCTCGAGAACAATTTTGAATTGAAATCGTAAGAGTTCATATGATTAAAGGCTTGTTTCCAACATATATGAAGGACTCTTAAAATTCAAAAATGATACTTTAAAAAAATAGTGTTCAGGAAGGGTTTTTTATTGTAGAACCCAAGAAATTTAGAGAAAACTTACTGTATGTTTTTCAAAAACAACATAAATAAAACAAAACTGGTAACCATTACTTTGGATGCTAAATGGATATACACAAATAGAACACTAGCTACAAATACATTAAAAATCTTCCACTTATTAATATATTTATTATTCTCTGAGTAATCTTCCATTTATAAATATACCTAAGTATACTGTGCAATTTGGTCAACATCTGAAGCTATGTAATATGGCTTTGGTCTTGCTTCATCAAACTCAGCATTCTTAGCTCTCCAGAGTAACATAATTTTAAAAATTCCAAACATAAAAGGCAACTAAATAAAATAAAGTATTGAAAAAAACCCTAAACTTACTTCTCAATAACTACATCTCTGTACAATGAGGAATGGTATTCCACTCCTGCCCCCCCCCAAAAAAACTAAAAAGATACTACACATGTCCAAGAATGTAAGCATTAAAATATAAATGTCACACACCAATACAATTTGAAAAAGGTAAAAGTCAAATACGTAATTTTCACACACATTTTTAAACAAAATAAATAAATATTTAAATAACTACTTCTATAACCCACAACTCATCTGTCACTTTGTCACACTGGTGGTTTGCATGACGCGGGAAGCTACTCCACCAGTATTTCAAACACCAGCACGGTCACCCATGAACAACTTTCAACAAGCTTCCAGACTAAAAGAGATTAGGAAATAGGAGATGGCTGTCCGCTTCTGAAAAACACTGACTACTGAAAACTTTGTAAGTAATAGTAGACCACTGTTTTATATACGTGCTGGGAATGGGCTCACAGGTTAGAAGGCACTGAAAATGCAACTGAAGAACTGCCTCAAAGTAGAAAACTTTATAAATATTTACATATATATACATATATATGTGTGTGTGTGTCTGTGTATTTATACATATATATATATATATATATATATATATATACACATGTATTTATACATTTTTTTTTTTCAGAAGTGGACAGCCATCTCCCATTTTCTATCTCTAAGTAGAGGAGACCTTAATGATGAAGATGGTGTAAAGCTTTCTGGACTTTCTTTTGCCGATATGGCACAACTCAAAATGAAAACTACTATGTACATCCATTAATAATTGGAACATGGAATGCACAAAATATGAATCAAGGAAAACAGAAAGTTGTAAAGAATGAAATTGAATATATAAAGATCGATACCCTAGGCTTGTTGTTATGTGTTGTGCAGTCGGACCTGACTCACAGCAATCCCTCCTTGGATTTCCCAGGTGGTATCATTGTGGAAGTAGATTGCCCTTAGTGAGCTGAAATGGACTGTCATTGGCCACTCTAAATAAAAGGATCATATGGACTATTATGCCATTAATGACAAATTGAATAGGAATGATGGTATCATATTCATCAGCAAAAAGAAAGAATATTTCAAAATCTATCCTGAAGTATAATGCTGTCAGTGATAGGAAAATATCTATACACCTATAAGGAAGACCAGTTAATACAACTATTACTCAAATATATGTTGTTGTTGTTGTTGTTGTTATGGGCCATCGAGTCAAACCCGACTCATAGCGACCCCTCCTTGGGTTTCCGAGGCAGTATCACTATGGAAGTAGGATTGCCCAACCTTCCTTCCGAGGAGTGGCTGGTGGGTTTGAACCGCCAGCCGTCTGGTTAGCAGGCAAGTGTCTTAACCACTATGCTACATCAACCACTAAAACCACAGATGAAGAAATGGAAGATTTTTACCAACTTCTACTGTCTAAAATTGACCAAGCATGCAATTCAGATGCATTTGGTAATTATTGGTGATTGGAATGCAAAAATTGGAAGCAAAGAAGAAGGATCAGTAGTTGGAAAATAAACATTGCCAGAGACTGCATGACAGAATTTTGCAAAACCTAAATTGGATATCCACTTGCAGAAAAATGAAACAAGACCCAAACCTCACCCCATACACAAAAGTGAACTCAAGTTGGATCAAAGACTTAATGTAAAACTCCAAACCATAAAGTTCATCAAAGATAAAAGAGGGTCAAACCTAGGGCCCTGATTTATGCATAAATAAACTGCCAAGCACAACCCAAAATGCACAAGCAGCAGAAGAGAAACTAGATGACTAGAACCTTTTAAAAATTATATTTTTATGTGCATTGAAAGACTTCTCCAAAAGGGTAAAAAGAGAACCTACAGATTGGGGAAAAATATTTGGCAATGACATATCTGACAAGGAACTTATCTCTAAAATTTACAGAAAACTTTAACACCTCAATACCAAAAAGAAAACAATCCCATTCAAAAATGGGCAAAGGACATGAACAGATACTTCACTAAAGAAGATATACAAGCAGCCAACAAACCCATGAGGAAATGCTCACAATCATTAGCCACTGGAGAGATGCAAATCAAAACAACAGTGAGATATAATCACACCCCAGCAATAACAGCAAAGTTCAACAAAACAGAAAATAACAAATGCTGGCGAGGGTGTGGAGAGATTGGAACCCTCATACATCGCTGGTGGGATGCAAAATGGTACCACCACTGTGAAAAAAAGGTATGGCATTTCCATTAAAAGTTGAAAACAGAAATACCATTTGATCCAGCAATTCCACTACCAGGAACATATCCTAAAGAGGTGAGATCCAGCACACAAATAGACACATGCACACCCATGTTCATCGCAGCACAATTCACTGTAGCAAAGAGATAGAAACAACCTAAATGCCCATCAACAGATGAATGGATAACCAAACTGTGGTACATTCACACAATGGAATATTATGCAACTTTAAAGAATAATGTAGAATCCACAAATCATCTAATAACATGGATGAATTTGGAGGGCATTATGCTAAGTGAAATAAGTGAATCACAGAAGGACAAATAGCATTTGTCCTTCTTTTTGTAAAAAAGTCCATTTTTGTAAAAAGTGAAGGAAAAGTTTACACAGAGAAGGAAATTCATTTTGTTGGTTACCAGGAATGAGAGGGAAAAGGAGGGGAAATTTTCTGACAAGGTGGGCGTCCCATGTTGATTTCGGTGAGGGGAGGGACAGTATGGTAACAGTATGTGACCAGGACAGTAACAATGGGGAAGAGAGGACATAGAAACATGCACAAAAGATACAGACAACAGAGACAATACACGTACAATACCACATTAGCAGTGGCAGCAAACACTATGCTATGAGTAAATGTATAGACAGGTGAGAAGATCTGGTGGGGGTAGGCAAAGAGGAATATACCCAAGACCACAGACAGATGTGGCTGAAGACAGTCTTACATATGTACCTGTGCTACAAAATTAACCACACAATACAGAAGTAACAGAAGACAAGGTTGGAGTAGCTTCTGAGAGACAACCACACACCTTGAAGGAGAGAATCACTGGACCTGCAGGCTCAGGACCACAGTCTCAGAGGACATCATGCTCAATTAGCACAACATAGTACATAAAAATTTTATTCTATCTCCTACTTTGGTTGAGTAGCAAGTAGGGTCTTAAAAGCTTTCAAGTGGCCATCTAAGATGCAACTATTTGTCTCATCTGGAGCAAAGATGAGTGAAGAAAATCAAAGCCATTTGGAAACAATTAGTCTAAAGATTTGACAGACCACAAGGACCTCAGCCTTCAGGACTCTGAGACCAGAAGAACTGGATAATGACCAGCTACCAATGCCAACCACTAAGAAAGGGATCAAAATTGGAGATCCTGGATAGACTGGGAGGAAAAATATGGAACAAAATACAAAAATGACCAGATTACTGGTCAGATAGAGACTGGGGGAACCCCCGAGACTATATCCCTGGGTTATCTTTCAGGTCTGGACTGGACTCATTTCCGTGCATTAGTTCTTAGCCAAAAAGTAGGAAGACCTACAAGCAGAACACCTACCACGGGGACATGCACCTACCACCCTGGGGATGCATGCCCTAGATCAATCAACCACGAGACATCAGAAGGGAAGCATTTGCACAGAGGGAAAGCTGTACAGACAGGAATGCATAGATAAGAAGAGAACAGAGAAGGGATAGTCACAAGGAGGAGATAGGAGGAGAGCTTTTTGGCTGGGGATTGTAATCGGGGCCTTGAAACCAAATGTGGATGAACTGTTGTGTGTAAAACAAACCTGCTTTGTAAATTCGCACCCACATCACAATAAAAAATTTAAAAAAAAATTTTACAAGACCAACTACTTATTCATTACAAATACCTTTTTTTTGGTAACACAAACGACAACTGTACATGCGGACCTCGCCAGATTAAACATACTGAAATCAAATTGACTATATTTGTGGAAAGAGGTGAAAGAAAAGCTCAATATCATCACTCAGAACAAGGCTATCACTCAACTGTGGAATAGACCATCAACTGATCATATGCAAATTCAAGTAGAAGCTGAATAAAATTAAAACGAGTCTACAAGAGCCCAGATAAAACCTTAAGTACATTCCACCTGAATTCAGAAACCTTCTCAAGAACAGACTTGACTCATTGCAAATCAATGACCACAGACAGACAAGTGGTAGGAGGACACCATGCATGAAAAAAGCAAAAGGTCATTAAAAAAAAAAAAAAAAAAAGGCAAGAAAGAAAATAACAAAATGGGTAAATCAGAAAATACTCTGAAATTTGTGCTTGAATGAAGACTAGCTAACGTGAACAGAAGAAATGATAGAGTAAAAGAGCTGAACAGAAGATTTCAAGGGGCAGGTCAAGAAGACAAAGTAAAGTATTATAATGAAATGTGCAAAGAAGTGGAGTTAGAACACCAAAAGAAATGAAGGAAAAATTCAAGCCTTAAGATGAAATCCTGAAGAATTCTATGGGCAGAATATTTAACAACGCAGGCAGCATCAAAAGAAGATGGGAGGAATACAGAAGTCAATGTACTGAAAAGAACTGGTCAACATTCAACCATTTCAGGAGATAGCATATGATCAAGAATCAGTGGCACTGAAGGACGAAGTCCAAGCTGCACTGAAGCGAAAAAAAAAAGGCTTCACGAACTGACAGAATACCAATTGAGATGTTCCAACAAATTGATGCAACTCTGGAGTTATTCACTCATATACACCAAGAAATTTGAAAGAAAGCTCTTGGCCAGCTGACTAGAAGAAATCCATATTTGAGCTCATCCCAAATAAAGGTGATCCAACAGAATGTGGAAATTATTAAACAATATCATTAATATCACATGCAAGTATAATTTTGCCAAAAATAATTCAAAAACTATTGCAACAAAACATAAAAAGGGCACTGACAGAAATCAAAGCTAGATTCAGAGGGGGACATGGAACAAAGGATATGATTGTTGATGGTACTGAAGTTAGAAGGCCAAGCTTCACTGAACGAAGGCTCCAAGAATTGATGGAATGTTTACTGAGATGTTTCAACAAAGAAATCCAACACTGGAAGTGCTCGCTCATCAATGCCAAGAAATTTGGAAGACAGCTACTTAGCCAACTGACTAGAAGAGATACATATTTGTCAGATGGATCTTGGCCAAAAGCACATAATACCAGAAAGATGTTTATCTGTGTTTTATTGACTTTGAAAAGGCATTTGACTGGGTGGATCATAATAAATTATGGATAACAATGCAGAGAATAAGAATTCCAAAACACTTAATTGTGCTCATAAAGAACCTATACACAGACGAAGAAGGAGTCCTTTGAACAGAACAAGAGAATACTGCATGGTTTCAAATTAGGAAAGGTGTGTGTCAGGGCTGTATCTTTTCACCACATTTATTCTATTTGTCCACCATTTGTCTGTCAATTTGTCATACTGTGGTGGCTTGCATGTTGCTATGAAGTTAGAGGCTATGCCACCAGTATTTCAAAATATCAGCAAGGTCACCAATGGTGGACAGGTTTCAGCAGAGCTTCCAGACTAAGACAGACTTAGAGGGAAGGGGCCATCCACTTCTCAAAGAATTAGCCAGTGAAAACCTTATGAATAGCAGTGAAACACTGTCTGATATATAACTGGAAAACTTTACGAATACTGCTGAAACACTGTCCGATATAGTGCCAGAAGATGAGCCCCTCAGTTCAGAAGGCACTCAAAATAGGACTGCGGAAGAGCTGCTTTCTCAGAATAGAGCTGACCTTAATGATGGACTAAAGTTTGCGGGACCTCCATTTGCTCATGTGGCACAACTCAAAATGAGAAGTAAAACCTGTAAACATCCATTAATAATCAGAACTTGGAATGTATGAAGTATGAATCCAGGACTATTGGAAGCTGTCAAAAATGAAACAGGATGTATATAGATCAATATCCTAGGTTTTAGTGAGCTGAAATGGACTGGTTTGGCCATTTTAAATCAGACAACCATATTATCTACTATGCCAGAAATGACAAATTGAAGAGGAATGGCATGGCATTCATTGTCACAAAGAATATTTCACGATTTATCCTTCAGTATAATGCTGTCAGTGATAGGATAATACATATACGCTTATAAGGAAGACCAGTTAATACTGATGATATTGTTAAGCACTGTTGAGTCAGCTCTGACTCATAGTGATCTTGTGTACAAAAAATAAAATAAAATAAAAACACTGCCTGGTCCCGTGCCAGCCTCACAATCCTTGCCATACCTGAGCCTATTGCTGCAGCCACTGTGTCAATCTATCTCTTTAAGGACCTTCCCCTTCTTCATTGACCCTCCACTTTACCAAGCATGATATCCTTCTCCAGGGAATAGTCCCTTCTAACAATACGACCAAAGTAGGTGAGACGAAGTCTGGCCATTCTCATTCCCATGAAGAACTCCAGCTGCACTCCTTCCAGGACAGATTTATTAGTTCTTCTGGGAGTCCATGGTACTTTAAGTATTCTTTGCCAACATCACAGTTCAAAAGCATCAACTCTTCTTCAGTCTTCCTTATTCACCGTCCATCTCTCACATGCATATGAGGTGAATGAAAATACCATGGCTTGAGCTAGATGCACCTTAGTCTTCAAAGAGATATCTCTGCTCTTCAGCATTTGAAAGAGGTTTTTTGCAGATTTGCCCAATGCAGTATGACATCTGATGTCTTGACTGCTGCTTCCATGGGTGTTGATTGTGGAACAAAGTAATATGAAATCTTTGGCAACTTCAATCTCTTCTCCATTTATTGTGATGCTGCTTATTGGTCCAGTTGTGAGGATTTTTGTTTTCTTTATGTTGAGGTGTAATCCATACTGCAGACTGTAGTCTTTAATCTTCATCAGAAAGTGCTTCAAGTCATCCTCACTTTCAAGCAAACAATGTTGTGTCATCTGCATATCATGGGTTGTTAATGAGTTTTCCTCCTATCCTGATGCCATGTTCTTCTTCATATAGTCCAGCTTCTCAGATTATTTGCTCAGCATACAGATGGAATAAGTATGGTGAAAGGATACAACCTGATGCACTCCCTTCCTTTTAATGATTTTAAAACATTCAGTATCACCTTGTTCTATTCGAATGACTGTCTCTTGGTCTATGCATAGGTTCCTCATCAGCATAACTAAGTGTTTTGGAATTCCCATTCTTCTCAATGTTATCCATAATTCATCACGATCCACACAATCAAAAGCTTTTGCATAGTCAACAAAGACAAACATCTTTCTGATATTCTTTGCTTTGAGCCAAGATCTATCTGACATCAGCAGTGATATCCCTCGTTACATGTCCTCTTCTGAATCCAGCTTGCATTTCTGGAAGTTTGAATAACAGTAGTATAAAGATTGATATTCTAGGCATTAGTGAGCAGATATAGACCAGTTTTGGCCAGTTTGAATCAGAAAATCATATGATCTACTCTGCTGGAAATGACAAATTGAAGAGGAATGGATGGCATTCATCATCACAAAGAATGTATCAAGGTCTATCCTAAGTACAATGCCGTACTACAAGGAAGACCAGTTAATATTATTATTCAAATTTACACACCAACTACCAAAGCCAAAGATGAGAAAATTGAAGATTTTTACCAACTTCCACAGTCTGAAATTGACCAAACATGCAATCAAGGTGTGTTAATTATCACTGGTGACTGGAATGGAAAAGTTGGAAACAAAGAAGAATCACCGGTAGTTGTAAAATACAGCCTTGGTGAAATAAATGACACTGAAGATCGCATAATAGAATTTTGCAAGACCAACAACTTATTGATTGAAAATAAATTTTTTCAACAACACAGTGGTGGCTACACATGTGGAGTTCACCAGATGGAGTACACAGGAATCAGACTGATTACATTTGTGGCAAGAAGCGATGGAGAAACTCAATATTTTCAGCCAAAACAAGGCCAAGAGCTGACTGTGGAACAGACCATCAACTGCTCATATGCAAGTTCAAGTTGAAGCCGAAGACAATTAAAAGGAGTCCACAAGAGCCAAAATATGACCTTCATTATATCTCTCCTGAATTTAGAAACCATCTGAAGAAAAGATTTGATGCATTGAACACGAATGACCAAAAGCCAGAGGAATTGTGGGATGACATCAAGAACATCATCCATGAAGAAAGCTAAAAAGACAAGAAAGGAAGAAGAGGCCAAAATGGATGCCAGAAGAGACTTGGAAACTTGCTCTTGAATGGAAAGTAGCTAAAGCAAATAGATGAAATGACAAGATAAATGAGCTGAATAGAAGATTTCAAAGAGCAGCTCAAGAAGACAAGGTCAAATATTATAATGAAAGGTGCAAAGATCTGGAGTTAGAAAGCCAAAAGGGAAGAACACATTCAGCATTTCTCAAGCTGAAAAAACTGAAGAGGAAGTTTAAGCCTCAAGTCGCAATACTGAAAGATTCTACTGGCAAAATATTGAAGGATGTAAGAAACATCAGAAGAAGATGGAAGGAATACACAGAGTCACTGTACCAAAAAGAACTGGTTGATGTTCATCCATTTCAGGTGGTGGCATATGATCAAGAACCAATGATGTTGAAGAAAGAAGTTAAAGCAGTACAAGGAACTGGAGAAGAGCAAGGCTCCAGGAATTGATGGAAAACCCATTGAGATGTTTCAACAAATGGCTGTCATGCTGCAGGCACTCACTCATCCATGTCAAGAAATTTGGAACACAGTTACCTGGCCAACTGACTGGAAGAGATCCATATTTGTACCCATTCCAAAGAAAGCAATCCCACAGAATGTGAAAATTATCAAACAATATCATTAATATCACACACAAGTAAAATCTTACTGAAGATAATTAAAAAATGGTTGCAGCAGTATATTGACAAAGAACTTCCAGAAATGCAAGCTGGATTCAGAAGAGGACATGGAATGAGGGATATCATTGCATATGTCAGATGGATCTTGGTTCAAAGCAAAGAATATCAGAAAGATGTTTACTTGTGTTTTATTGACTATGTAAAAGCATTCAATTGGGTGGACCAGAACAAATTATGGATAACATTGAGAAGAATGGGAATTCCAGAACACTTATTGTGTTCATGAATCTGTACGTAGACCAAGAGGCTATCATTCAAACAGAACAAGGGGATACTGAATGGTTTAAAATCAAGAAGGGTGTATGTCGGGGTTATATCTTTTCACCACACTTATTCCATCTGTATGCTGAGCAAATAATCTGAGAAGCTAGACTGCATGGAGGGGAATGTGGCATCAGGATTGGAGGAAGGCTCATTAACAACGTGTGATAGGCAGATGACACAACCTTGCTTGCTGAAGGTGAAGAGGATTTGAAGCACTTACTGATGAAAATTAAAGACTACAGTCTGCAGTATGGATTACACGTCAACATAAAGAAAACAAAAATCCTCACAACTGGAACAATAAGCAGCATCACAATAAATGGAGAAAAGACTGAAGTTGCCAAAAATTTCATATTACTTCATTCTACAATTAACACCATGGAAGCAGTGGTCAAGACATCAGATGACATACTGTATTGGGCAAATCTGCTACAAAAGACCTCTTTCAAGTGCTGAAGAGCAGAGATATCTCTTTGAAGACTAAGGTGCATCTAACCTAAGTCATGGTATTTTCAATTGCCTCATTCATGTGAGAGCTGGGCAATGAATAAGGGAGACCAAAGAAGAGTTGATACTTTTGAATTGTGATGCTGGCAAAGAATACTGAAAGTATCATGGACTCCCAGAAGAACTAACAAATCTGTCCAGGAAGAAGTACAGCCAGAATACTCCTTGGAAGTGAGAATGGCCAGACCTCGTCTGACCGACTTTCATCATGTTTTCAGAAGGGACCATTCCTTGCAGAAGGATATCATGCTTGGTAAAGTGAAGGATCAATGAAGCAGGGGAAGGCCCTCAATGAGATGGATTGACACAGTGACTACAGCAATAGGTTCAGATATGGCAAGGATTGTGAGGATGGCACAGGATCAGGCAGTGTTTCATTCTGTAAGTATACAAGGTCGCTATGAGTCAGAGCCAACTCAACAGCACTTAACAACAACAACAACATTCTATCTGTTCGCTGAGTAAATAATATAATATGCTGAACTATATGAAGAACATGACATCAGGATTGGAGGGAGACTCATTAACAACCCGTGATACACAGATGACACAACCCTGCTTGCTGAAGCTGAAGAAAACTTGAAGCACTTACTGGTGAAGATCAAAGACTACCTACAGCCTTCAGTATGGACTATACTTCAACAAAAAGAAAACAAAAAAACCTCACATTGGAATAATAAACATCACCACAATAAATAGAGCAAAGATCAAAGTTGTCAAGGATTTAATTTTACTTAGATCCACAATCAATGCCCATTGAAGCAGCAGTCAAGAAATCTAACAATATTGCATTGGGAAAATCTGAGGCAAAAGACTCCTTTAAAGTGGTAAAAATCAAAGACATTACTCAGAAGACTAAACTATACCTGATCCAAGCCACTGTCTTTTCAATAGCCTCATATGCATGTGAAAGCTGTGCAATGTATAAGGAAGACTACAGAAAAATTGATGCATTTGAATTGTGGTGTTAGTGAAAATACTGGAAATACCACGGACTACCCGAAGAACAAACAAACGTGTCTCAGAAGACATGCACCCAGAATGCTCTTTGGAAGTGAAAATGTCCAGACATCATCTTACCTACCATGGTCAAGTTGTCAGAAGGGACCATTCCCTGGAGAAGGATATCATGCTCTGTAAAGTGGAAGTCAGGGAAAAAGGGAAAGGCCCTCAACAAGATGGACTGACACCATAGCTGCTATGATGGGCTCAGGTATAGCAGGATTGTGAGGCTGGCACAGAACTGGGCAGTGTTTCATTCTGTTGCACACAGAGTTGCTATGACTCAGAGCCAACTTGATGGCACAGAACAACAACAGCAACAGCAATAATACTAGAAAAAGAAAACGAAGGCTAATAATGAATTGTAATCATGATACTGAGAAATGCAAAATAAGGAAAATCTTGAGCCAAGTAACTTATTTTGTATACATATTTCAAAGTACATTTGCTCAGTGCTAGTGAAAGTGCTTACGGACCGGGCAGTGTTTCATTCTGTTGTACACAGGGTCGCTATGAGTCAGAGCCAACTTGACATCACCTAGCAACAACATGATGGTTAGTCTTACTTGTCCCTTTGGTCACACTATACACCAGTTGCCATTGAGCTGATTCCAACTAATGGCAACCTAATGTGTGTCAGTGTAGAACTATGCTCCACAGGGTTTTGAATGGCTGATTTTTTGGACATAGAATTCTAATCAAGAAAAGATTTATTTTTCCCACAAATATTTATTTAACAACTACAACATTTAAGGTTCTATATCCAATGACCTACACCCAAACATTAACAAACAAAACCCAAATTCACCACCACTGCATCAATTCCAACTTACAGAAACCCCCATTTGTTTTCCAAGGTTATAAATTTTTACAGAAGCAGATAGCCCCATCTTTCTTCTGCAGACTACTGGTGTGTTTGAACCACTGATCTTTTGGTTAGCATCCAAATGCATTAACCACTACACCATCAGAGCTCCTTAACATACTGAGATATAAACTTATGGGAAGCATTATACTGATTAACTTATCTCCTTTGAAAATTCTACACATATTTTCTAGGTGTTTATGATAGAAATAAGAAATACAGATTTGAATGTATTCAGGTACTTCTATTTAACTGCACAATAGAAGCAAACTCTTTTAATAGTACAAAGTCATATAAAGTATGTATCTCATGATTTCAATATGTATGGGAAGCTTACTTTGGACTTCCATATTGGTTCCTTCTTTTGGATCAAAAACATGTTTACACAAATCATGACCTCATCTACTTTGAAACCAGAAGAATTAGATAGTGCCCAGCCTCCACTACCAACCATCCTACTCAGGGCCACAATAGATGGACTTTGGTAGAATAGGAGGAAAAAAAGAATGTGGAAGAGAACCTCAAATTCCTATTCCCCCCCCCAAAAAAAACCAATTTACTGGATTAGTTTAGACTGGAGGAATCACCAGGATTACTGCATTGAGATACTCTTTAAAGTCTGAACCAAAAGTAACCCCTGAGATCATCTTGTAGCTAAATGACAGACTGGCTTACAAAATAATGAGTACCACCCATAAATGCTGTGCTCCTTCCAAAATTCACCTATATAAGAGCAAACTTTAGGCAACAATTATATTAAAACAAAGATGAGACTATAAGGGGACAGTGAAACTAGATTAATAGAAAAGGAACAATCAAAACAGAAATAATGTTCACACACTGTGAAGAATGTAACCAATGTCACTGAACAATCTGTATAGAAATTGTGGAATAGGAACCTAAACCTTCACTGAAAATATAACAAAATTATATTTTAAAAAAATGTTCAAAGAATTATTCCAATAGACATGTTTCAAATGTTCAAGGATTTATTTAAAATTTTCATTTTTCATTTATGCATTTTTCATCAATTCATTTAATAAAGATTAATTATCATTTATATGTAAGGCACTGACCTACTTAAAAAATGGAAGTATTTTTTGCTCTCTTCCATAACTTCCAATTAGGCCTTCCCTTCAATTGCCCTGGCAGAAGATATTCCTAAAAATATCCTTAGAAAATATATCCTCTTTTTACTACTACCATCTATAAAAGAATGATGTTTTCTAGTTTGTCAAATTTTGAAGCACTCTTTCTCTGTTCTTTGTTAAACTTTACTGTATATTTTTTTCCCCACTCTGCTAGACTGCTAGAACCATGAACCATATTATCTTACTCTCTTCATACCTAGGCTATGTGTAGATAATCTTTCTGTCATCATATATACACAAATATTCTGCATTCACTGTGCAGGACAAGAACTACAGAACTGGTTTTATGCAACAGTTAACAAATACAGAGATGATACATTCTAGAGTAGTAGTAAAATATCCTTTTTATTTTCTAGTCCTCCCTGGAACACAGCCTAGAACTATCCCTGAACTATATTATTTTTTCCAAATAGAGAATCCTGTAATAAACCAAATAGTAAATCTGTAGATTGTCTAAATTGCTTTAAGAAACTATAGACCTTTTAGTGTTAGAGAATAAATCAGAGACTCTATCCACAGTTTAAGGCATCTAAAAATGTATCTTTATGCGGGCCTTTCACATTCTGCAAGAAATGGTTTATTTATTATTTCTAAAATCTTCAAGGCTTTTGGAATCTGAAAGATCACCTAACAGAAATGAGAATCACAATGTATTTCAAAAGTTTAGAAAAATCATAATTATTGACCATTTAGCTAACTACTTGGAGGCTCTGTCTATATGAATTAAATTGTATTTACACAATTACCAAAAAATAAGCTGTTCTCATAATATCACAAGGGAAGAGCTGCCTCTTCAAAGCAGAGTTGACCTTAATGATATGGTCATGCTTGGTAGAGGGTCAGTGAAGAAGAGGAAGATCCTGCATGAGATGGACTGAAGCAGAGGCTGCAACACTGAACTCAAACAAGCAACAACTGTGAGGATGGCATGGAACAAGGCAATGTTTTGCTCTATTGTACAATGAGTCACAATGAGTCGGAACCAACTCAATGGCACCTAACAACATGAAAATTATTTATTTAAAAAAGGAATAAACTCTAATTGGTAGTAGCTCATATATTTACAAACTCAATGCTAACTTATCTACATGGATAATTAATATTAATGTAAATTAAGTTAGCAAATATTTAATGTATCAATAGCAATGACAAATAATCGCTATTTAGAGCATGAAGAACATTTGGGAGAAAAATGAAAAGTACAAGGGAGTCTAGAGAAGAAACAAGAAAATCAAATTTAGGAGGGTTCTCAGGAACATAACAAATGTATCAGGGGAGGAAATCATATTTAAACTGAGAAATAAGGAATGAAAAACTGGCCAATGTATATATAGTATGAGGAAAGGGAGGTGGAGGGAAAGATGGGTGGTCTTCCTATAACAGGAAAGAACATGTGGGGAAAAAAATGCCTGGATAGGAGAGAAAACAAGTATAAAGGCTGAGAAAGTGATACAAGAATGTGACTTTAGAAACAAAAATGGAACTAATTATATAAGGTCTTAAGGAAAATCAAGGAATCTCAACTCAGACTCAGCGCAGAGTGGGAGAACCATTCCTCCTGTTAGCCCTGCCCCAAGCACTTTCCTAATACCTTCCCAGTATAATTATCAACAGCATTCCCTTTCACTTTCAAAAGTGTCCCAGTTATAATCTATGTAACAGAAATCAAAACAGTGGTTGCCTGGAACTAAAGAAGGATGGCATAGAGAAAAGGAAGTAGGGATCACAGTGAGGATTAACTGGATTAACTGGGAAAGGCAAAAGGAAACTTTCTGGAGTGATAGAAATACTGTGTCTCTTGAAGGGAATATGGGTTACACAGGCATATGCATCTGACAAAACTCACCTCATCGGACATTTAAGGTCTGCATTCCACATATATAAATTATAGGTCAAAAGTATACCATTAAATATTTAAGTTTGGACAATAAATCATATGGTTACCCCACTTAAGAAAAATAGAGGAACTTTGGAAGGTTTAAAGCAAAGGAAGGATATAAATTTTAGAAAGCTCACTCTGGCTAGAGTGGATAGAACTGACGAAAAAGGGGCAAGACTGAAGGCACGGATATCAGATAGAAGGCTTTTACAGTAACTTGGTGAGTGGTGGTGGCCTGATGTAAGAGTATTGCAGCAGAATGCATAAAAGGTCACAATGTAAATGGAGACATCCTAGAGGAGGTAGTTGGAAAAAATTCCTGGTGCTCCAGAGAGAATATATGGCCTGGATGAAGGCAAAAAAAATGGTGCTTGGTACTGATTTTAAAACATAGAATCAGGAAGAGATACACCTGTTTCAGTCTCTAGTGTTATAGAAGATCAGTATTATTCCTTATGTTTTTATACTTCCATCAACAAGTAACTTTTATTTCTAAGAATGAATCACTAGATCTTCTCACACAATGAGGAAAACATATCATATCTTTCCTTTCCTAATTTTTTATATCAAGATATAGGTTATGAAGTATTTGACCTCATCTACTATTATAATCACAATATGTAATTAATCAGTAACCACATCAATGAAGTTAGTAGTAAACCCGAAAGTCTTAGTCATTACAAAGGGTATGCTTGGCAGGGTGGAGGGTCGACGGAAGAGGGGGAGGCCTTCAGCGAGATGGATTGATACGGTGGCTGCAATGATGATCTCACCCTCCACCCTACCAAGCATGACATCCTTTTCCAGGGAATGGTCCCTCCTTACAACATGACCAAAATAGGAGGACGAAGTCTGGCCATTCTTGCTTCCAAGGAGCATTCTGGCTGCACTTCCTCCAGGACAGATCTGTTAGTTCTTTTAGCAGTCCATGGGACTTTCAGCATTCTCTGCCAGCACCACAACTCAAAAGCATCAACTCTTCTTCGGTCTTCCTCATTCATTGTCCAGCTCTCACATGCATACGAGGCGACTGGAA
>NW_006921662.1:2242312-2244132 GCF_000298275.1 Orycteropus afer afer
GTGTGTTCCATCTGGTGAAGTCCACGTGTACAGCCTCCGTTTGTGTTGTTGAAAAAAGGTGTTTGCAATGAACAAGTCGTTGGTCTTGCAAAAATACTTTTATTTAGAAATACATTTTTAAAAGGAATTAGACCTATGTTTTTACTGTAAATTTAATATTCTCAGTAATAATAAGCAAACAGACAAAAGCAGTATTGCCGCATTTATCTATTTATTTTTTGTCTCAGGACTCAATTTCAAAGAAATAGAATAATTTAGGGCAGATTAGATCATATTTGTGTTTACGTATTGTCTTGTCTCTCCTTTAGCCTTCCCTTCCCCCTTTTTTTCTATATGCTGGGTTGACCCATAGTTCTGAAGTACTAATTTTATAATCTAAACTCTACACATACATGGACAGTATGTATGTATATATCTACCACATAGAGAGATCAAATAGGCATCCAGTTTAGGCAACTGCTAATTATATGTTGAAACCTACATGAAAATAAAGTGAAAAAAATCCATTGGGTGTGGCATAAACATTAGAAACTCAGGCTGTAGCTTCAAATTGTTCTGGTGCATAAAGCGCAACTGTGGTAATATTACAACAAAGATTTATTTCAGATTAATTAATACAGTGGAGCTGTGTAAGAGAAAAGAAAAAGCAGACATTGATCATCACAATGAGGAAATCGGGTGTCCACAAGAAGGAACCACTTTATCCGAGTAATGTAGCAGGTCCCTTTTTTAAGTCTTGAGGGTTTAGCTCATCCAAAAGTTTTTGGTCAAAAATGTGGTAAGAGTGTCAGTTCATCCTTCTCCAGACATGGCCACGTTGTCCTGATAGGTCAACTCTGAGGTAACCTGTAAATTAATAATGAGGAAATATGCTTCTGTAAAGATTTACAGCCTCGAAACCCCATATGGGATAGTTCTACTTTGGGGATGGTTAATAATAGTGAGCATTTCTTCATGTGTTTATTAGCTGACATTACTGAATGTCATCTTTGGTGAAGTGCCTGTTCATGCCCTCTGCCCATTTTTTAATTAGATTTGTCTTTTTCTATTGAGGTCTTCTATAAATTTTAAAGATTAACCCCCTGTTCAATATGTCATTGCCAAAATGCTTTCCAAGTCTGTGGGCTGTTTTTTCACTCTTTTGGTGAAATCTTTTGATGCTCATAAGTGTCTAATTTTTAGGAGGTACCAGTCATCTATTTTGTCTTCTGGTGTTTGTGTGTTTTTAGTTATGTTCAATAATATTTTTATGCACTCTATTGGAGCCCCTAAGTTTGTCTCTATTTTTCTTTGATGATCTTTATGGTTTTAGGTTTTCCATTCAGGTCTTTAATCCAAATTGGGTTTGTTTTTGTATATGGTGTGAGATATGGATCCTACTTCACTTTTCTGTAAATAGGTATCTAGTTTTGCCAGCATCATTTACTAAAGAGACTATCTCTTCCACACTTAACAACTTTTGGCCCTTTTTCAACGATCAGGTATCCATAGGTGGATGGATTTATTTCTGGGTTCTCAATTCTGTTTTTCATTGGTCTATGTTTCTCTCATTGTACTAGTAACAGGCTGTTTAAAGTACTGTAACTATATATTAAGTTTTGAGATTAGGAAGTGTAAATCCTCCTAAAAAGTTGTGTAACTTTTTTTAACTTTTTATTTTTAACTTTTTATTGTGATTTGGGTGAAAGTTTACAGAGCAAAGTCATTTTCCATCCAACAGTTCACACACATTTTGGGGAAACTGGAACCCTTATTCATTGCTGGTAGGAATGCAAAATGGTACAGCCATTGTGAAAAACACTGTGGCAGTTTCTCAAAAA
>NW_006921662.1:2244263-2254598 GCF_000298275.1 Orycteropus afer afer
TGTCAATCCATCTCGTCCAGGGTCTTCCTTTTTTCACTGATCCTCCACCTTACCAAGCATTGATATCCTTTCTCTAGGGAATTGCCCCTCTGACTACATGATCAAAGTTGGTGAAACAAAGTCTGGCCATTCTCACTTCTAAGGAGCATTCTAGCTGCACTTCTTCAAGGACAGATTTGTTCATTCTTCTGGCAGTCCATGCTATTTTCAGTATTCTTCACCAACACCTCAACTCAAAGGCATCAATTCATCTTTCATCTTCCTTATTCATTCTCCAGCTTTCACATTCATGGGAAGATTGAAAATAAAATACCATGGCTTAGGTTAGGAGCACTTTAGTTTTCAAAGTGACATCTTTGCTCTTCAACAGCAGATTTTGCAGCAGATTTTCCCAGTGCAATTAAGATGTCTGATTTCGTTACTGCTGCTTCCATGAGTGTTGATTGTGGATCCAGGAAAATGAAACTTTGACAACTTCACCACTCATCTGTCAGTTTGTTGTACTGTGGTGGCTTGCTTGTTGCTGTGAGACTGGAGGCTATGTAACTTGTATTTTGAATACTAATAGAATCAACCATGGTGGACAGGTTTCTAGTGGAGCTTCCAGGCTAAGACAGACTGGAAAGAAGGAAAGGGCTACTTCTGAAAAATTGGCCACTTATGAATAACTACCATATGACCCAGCAATTCCACTTCTAGGTTTATGCTCAAAAGACTTGAAAATAGAGATTCATAAAGAGGACTGTACACCAGCACTCACTGTAGCACTACTCACAATAGTGAGAAGGTGGAATTAACCTAAATGTCCAACAACAAATGAATGGATAAACAAAATGTAGTAAAAACATACAATGGAATACTACTCAGCCAGAAGGAGATATGAAGTCTTGATACATGCTACAGTGGGATGGAGTGTGAAGAAATTATGTTGAATGAAATAAGCCAATCACAAATTAGATATAAGTTAAAACCAAATTCACTGCCATTGAGTTGATTCCTACCCAATCTTTATGGAAGCAGACTGCCTCATCTTTCTTCTACAGGGCAGCTGGAGGATTCAGAACCATCAACCTTTTGTTTAGCAGTGAAATGCCTTAACCACTGCACCACCAGAGCTTCTTGAAATAAGTTAGGTCATAGAATATTTGTCCTTTTCTAACTGGCAGTTCAAACCCACCAACTGCTCTGTACCAGAAAGATAAGACAGTCTGCTTCTGTAAAGATTTACAGCTAATGAAACCCAATGGAGCAGTTCTACTCTGTCCTGATAAGGCCACTATGAGTCAGAATCAACTAAATGGCAGTGGATTTTTTTTAAACTTATAAAAAAAGAAGACCAAAGTTTACTAGTGGTTGCCACAGGTGGGAGGAAGGGGAAAAGGGAGATTAATAAATGGTAGGGCTGCCCACCCGATTATTGTAATTGCGGTCAATAATTGTATATATGGAAAAACTTGAATTGGCAAAAGTTGTGTGATATATCTATTATGACAAAAATAACAAAAATTAAAAAGAATAGCTGGTGAGGTTGCTTATGCACAGCTAAACACCTCATGGAATTTGGTTCCTTGGTTTGGAGTTTTAGGATCATGGTTTCATGGACTATCCCAGTTAATTGGCCTAATAATGTGTTAGTGCTTCTGCTCTACCTCCTAGTTTGTTGCATAGTGCCTGGGTTCTTAAAAGTTGCAGACAGCCATCCAAGGCACAACCATTGGTTTCTATTTACCTGGAAAAACAGAGAAAGAAGAGTACAGAACAGGAGGAGGATGTGGAATGTGCAGTTAACTGTCTCCAGGAACAATTGCCTCTTTTGCCATGAGACCACAGGAACTGGAAGGTGCCCACACCATTACTGAGCATTTTGATCAAAGATTCTGAAAAAGAATCCTGATCAAAAAGGGGGAAATGCATAACAGAACAGCTATTGTCATCTTTTCAAAAGTTTACTTTACACTACTTCATTTTTTCTAAAGACCTACATTGCTGTTGCTGTTGTTGTTATGTGTCTTCAAGTCAGACCCGACTCACAGAGACCCCTCCTTGGGTTTCCCAGGCAGTATCACTATGGAAGTAGTTTGTCCCATCTTCCTTCTGAGGAGTGGCTGGTGGGTTCAGCCAGCCTTCTGGTTAGCAGTCAAGTGCCTTAGGCACTATGCTACCAGAGCTCCCAAAGACCTACACTAGTACTTGTTTTTGCTAACCAAAAGAAATACAAAGAGTATTTTTTCACTTTTATAAAAAAAAAAAAAAAAGGTGAAACATGAAACTAGCATTCAGTGTGTTTTTTTGTTTTGTTTTGTTTTGTTTGCAGTGAGCCATTAAAAAGGCATTGCACACCCCAAACAGTGAGAGTGGTAACCAAGCTCTTTCCAGGGAAATATACTTAGCATCTCAGTATCAAGCCAAAAGAGAAACAATTCAGAAAAGGAGGTGGGAATGGTCACACAACTTGAAGAATATAATCAATGTCACTAAACTGTACACGTAGATAATGTTGAATTGGTATGCTTTGCCGTGTATATTCTCAACAACAACATAATACAGAAAATGTACAGAAAAAAAAATAAACTGAGAAAAATAAAAAAAAAGGAACTTGGTAAGACTCCATGGACCTTGTGTCTGCATTTTCCCAAAATGGCCACTAGATCAGCTTACTGTTTTAGCTGGTCAAATTAAGCTAAGAATAAAGATCTATGTTACCACATAGTACTAATTTACTAAGATAACCTACAATGTTATTAGTTGTTTGAAAAATTGTAAATGAATAAACATGTAATTATATATTTGAAGAATTAAGTTATAAAAGTAACAGAAAATAATTCATATATTCATTATACTATTCTTCATCACAATTAGTTAAAACACTTATGGTATAACTACCACAGTTAGTTTTTCAAATTAGTGTCTATCTTTAAAAATGCCAAATTTTAAGCAAATACTGTGTACTACTTTAAACACTGCCAACAAATGTCAAGTTCTACTCTATCTTATAGGGTCATTGTGAGTTGAAATCGACTGGATGGCACTGGGTTTTATAAAATGCCATACCTAACATTATGTCTTTATGATTTAAAAAGTCCATATATGCAAAGTTTATAATAATGCATATAATTTATCTGACTCAAAATAAAAATATGTCTAATAAATAATACTATTCATGTGGCCTCTTTTAGCTCTCCCTTAATATACAAATACACATCTTTTCTCTAAAACACAGCAGCTGGGAATGAAAGGAAAGATTTCAAATGATCATTTTCACATCATATTCCATCATCTTTTCATCAGTTTCTCCTAAGCTTTCTTTGAGTTCCATTCTTTTACAAGGGGTCTCTCTTTAGATCAATCCATATTTCCATAATCCACACTGCTGTTTCCCTCTCTTCTCCCCAGGGTAGGCTAACCCCCACATCCAAAACTATGGCTTACAACTGTCATTAAGCCTTATAACAATAACAAGATAACAAAAGAACCAGTGGAGATGAGGCTAGCTGGTGCCATATGTTGATCAAGTTCACTTTCAGCTAATAGAGAATATTTTTTAAACTTCAAAATTTTAATAGTGAAGTGCTTTCATATCTACTTTTTCTCCCAAATGTATTTTAAACATTAGTAAACAACCTGGAGATAGTTCCTTTAAAGAGCTAATCTATTAATGATATACTAAAGAGGAAGGAAAAATGAAAATCACCAAATAAAAGGTTGAAATAGCAATTTATGGATAGTTATTCATTCTTGTGATCCATAAGCTCCACTCAACTAACACCTACTCCTAGGAAAAAAAAAAATTTTTCAGAGGTGTTTTTTAAAGCAGCATACAGTTATAATAGGCAAGATTATTTCAAAGTAATATATTGCATATATTTTATGTCAACTTTGAAAGACATTAATTTTTCTATCAAATACCATTTGAAAATATACTAGTTACTCTTTTATTTCTATTATTTATTGCAGTTAACTACTTTCAACTTAAAAAAAAAAAAAAACTAAAAACAAATATTGAAAAAAACTGAAAGGTGAAATTTCAAACAGCACAGCATCTCATGCCCCATAATAGTATATCAATTTTTTTCTTCTGACTTTGGGAAAATTCTTCTGATTTCTCAATTTATGTTCTATCACCCTGGAAACATAATTTCGTCACTCTGTTCTCTCAAAAATCCTGACTCTTTGCAGGACTACAACCCAAATATCCTTCACTTCTTTCCATCTGTATCACCTATTATTATTTAATCTGTATAAAATGCTGAGTAATGCCAGACTTTCCAAGTTGATCTGAATTCAATGCCATAAAAATAAGTATGAACACTACAGCCCTAAGAGCTCATTAAAGTAAAATTGCTCTTCAGCAGAAAAATAAGGTCATTTTTTTACAAAGGGCTTTCAAATACAATTTTATTATTTAAAATTATGCAAAAATATTCTTTTCAGTAAGAGTTTGATAGATTACATAGTTCTATTTTCCCACAAATGCCTCAGCTAGAAAGAAAAATTTCTAAAATATAACTATCTTTTTACAAATTACACTTTTCCTGTATGCAATAAAATTTTAAAACTTAATAGTATTTTAGCATACAGTAAGCATGCAGGTAAAACAGAATATAATCAATTTTGCCTTGAGCTTCCTAACACTGCATCAGCCAATGAAACAAATCTCATCTACTGAAAGAAAGCTGGATAGGAAGATAGAATTGTGATGAAGATCTTATATAATTTATTTTTATGCATGTTTCCACATGCTTCCACTTAAAATGCTTTATTCTGATCCTTCTTTTTTAAACATAGGAGTAGTAAAAAAAAAAAAAAAAAACCCACTGTGTGTATCTACAAAGGACACTGATAAGAAATAATTATATTATCATTATTAAAATAAATCACTGATAAATTTTTGGAATATAAAACAACACATTTGACCAAGATATAATTATGATTCTCTTAAATTTACCCATCAGTCTCTTTACAAAACTTTATTTCATTAAAAATAAAAATCCAACTTGCCTTAGAAATATGTATTCATATAAAATATACTCATGGGTTCATGAAATAAAAATTAAGTCTCACGTATCAAAAATTGGTTTCAGACATCTCATTTGTTTTATATGAAAAACAACAGTTGATATAGAATACATTTAAATTCTTTCTTTTGTCTGATGCAATCAACAACTAGTAGTTTTGTTGGTCATGGCCAAACAAGCAAAAAATCTAGTTATTAAAAATATCCATATCATTTAAAATTTACTTGGAAAGTATCAAGATTGAATACATTTTTTCCAAATAATTTAGATCTTCTTCATGAAAGAAGGACAGTATGTGCAACCATCAATCTACCTCAATTTCAAATCATGAAAGATTTTAATCATTCTGACCAAATCCCTTTAAAATCAATAAAAAAAAAAGCATTTTTTTAATGATAGGTGTATAGAAATCTAAAGAAAATAAAAGCTATGCAAACCAACCATTAGATATCATTGAACATGAAAAGAAAACTGTATCAATGCCAAGTATTTCTGTTTTGGTATTAGCTAAGTAGCCAGTTGCCTGCAGTTACAAAGACCTATAAAGATATAGCGGGAGCTCTGGTAGCATAGTGGCTAAGACAGTTGCCTGCTAACCAGACAGCTGGCGGTTCAAACCCACCAGCCACTCCTCGGAAGGAAGGTTGGGCAATCCTACTTCCGTAGTGATACTGCCTCAGAAACCCAAGGAGGGGTCGCTATGAGTCAGGGCCGACTCGATGGCAAACAACAACAACATAAAGATATAGCAGAAGAATAAGATTTTAAATGTTTTTGCATTACTACGTAATACACAGTGTTCACTGCTATTTTCTTTTAGCATTATAATTCAATATGCTTCCAGATCATTTCCACAAGACACTTAATTTATGGAATTTTTATATTGCTGCACTTAAAAAATAGTAACGTGAACTTTTTAAAGGCATTTTTTGCCACATAGTATGAGAACAGATACTAGGTTCTCAGTATATACTGTATTTTTTTTTTTTTAATTTTCTCCTTTAAAAATTAAAGAGGGCAGGGGAAGAATGTGGACATCCAAGTCAGGTACTCATCATGAAGAAGAACTGAAAAGCATACTAAACCTTCATGCTGTCTACTCCTTCTGCTGAGCCACACTTTTTCATTCATATTTTGATGAATCTCTACTGTACTTTTCATAGCAGTAGTTTAAAAACTTTCTAAATTTAAGGTTACACACCATTCTTAAATTCATCCCTCTGAGATTACTTTGCCTCCTATTTTTACAAGATTAAGATAACCTAGGTTGGTGATTTGAACCCATGCAGAGACACCTCAGAGAAAGGTCTAGAGATCTACTTCAGAAAGGTCACAGCCTTGAAAACCCTATGGAGCAGTTTTTCTCTGTACATAGGCGGTCACTATGGGTTCGAACTGACTCGACAACAATAGTTTTGGTATTTTTGGTTTCATCATGAACTTTTATAGCTTTCTTTAACTTGTCATTCACTTACCTAGTCATTCATACCATATTTATCCAGGAGATTCAAAATGGAGTCTCATCAGTCGGTAGTCACCACGCTAATTCCTTCTAGCATCTTAGTGTCTGAAAAGCTAGGTACAGGAGTTTGAATTAGGGATTCTGGTGCTCTGAACAGCTCACTGAGTCAGAGTGTGCCAAACTCAGGGGAGCAGGATTAGAAAGGAGAAAGGGACAGGGGAAAAAAATAACAGGAACAGGAGATCTATCCAGTGGAGAGCCAACCAGCAGTCGAGAAAGGCCATTGGAGATCTCCCTAGGGGAGCACTGACTGGGAGGTGAGAAAGGCCATCCAAGACCTCCCTGGGTTAAGGAAGAAGACACACTCCACCAGCATACCAGCGACAACACCAACATGCCAGAGATTACTGCAAGGATCCACCTTCAGCACCTGCTTTTATCAGTAACTTGGGTCATCTGGGCATGAGCAGGCACTTCCAGCACTGCTGAAACCTGAGCAGAGAATCCATTGGTGCTGCAAGAGGGCAGGTGACCCTGCAGATAATCACCAAAAGGGCTTGGACCAGCTTTTTGGCACTGAGGGGTCTGCACTTGACTTCGTCACTAATCTTGGGACCACTGGGTGTGAGTGGGCATTCCCGACTCCAGCACAGCTGAAACCGAGTGGAGAGATTTTTGGGGCCGCAAGTGGGCAGGCCCAGAGAGGAACTCCCATGGCTGATTGTGGTCTGGGCCGGAGACACAAGTACGCAGGCCCTGGGAGGAATTCCCACTGTGGATTGTGGTCTGATGCCACAAGTGGGCAGGCTCCAAAGGAACTCCCATGGCAGACTGTGAAGCCAGGCAGTTGTCTTGGGCTGGCTTTTTGGCAGCGAGGGGCCTCAGAAGGGGGTTTTTGCACCTGTCTGAGCCTGACAGAACGTGGGGACCCCCTAACAATTGGAGTCTTTCCTGAACTTGACCTGGGGGCCTGTGAATAACAGTACAATGTCATCATTAGCAGCCCACTTAAAGCCCTAGAAACCGCCCCTAGCAATGTGGAGATTTCCTTCTTCTTTCACTCTTCCACTCCCACCTTCTTTGCCAATACTCTCAACTCATCCAATAGACGAAATCACATTCATCCACGACAATAGATTCTGGTTCAAATTTTAAACCCTCTTTACCACAAACACAGACCTATATCCACATTCCACACAGCAATTCAAACATCACAAAGAAAACTGCAGAGCAATCCACGATACCTGAATTAATAACCAAAAATATGAAATACACCAGCTCTACCTTTTCAAAATATTAAATCATAAAACCAAGACAAAACTAATCAATACTTAACCAACAGTTAAAGACAACCTCAAAATGTCTAGGAACCAAGAGGCAACCTCAAATAAAACAAACAAACAAAAACAGGACAAGGCATTAGAAGCAAAACCACAAGAAAAGGTCTCATTAAACATAGAGGAAGAAGAGGCAACAGAATTATCTGAGAAGGAATTTAGAAGATATGTGTATAGAGCTTTACAAGAGCCTAAGGAAACCCCAAACAGAAGCAAGGAGAACACACACAGTTCCCTGGAAGAACTCAGGAAAATCATTCAAGAACAAAATAACAAGATTAATGCACAATGAGAACTCATACAAAAACAGCAGTTAGAAATCCAGAAGATGAATACCAAAGTTACAAAATTACACAATACAGTAGAAGCACAAAAGAGTAGGATACAACTGGCTAAAGATCACACATCCCAACTAGAAGACAAATCCCTGCACACCAGCCTGTATGAAGAAAAATAAGAACAAAGATGTAAGAGAAATGGAGAGAACCTAAGAGTTATATGGGATGCTATGAAAATAAACAACATAAGATCATTGTAATTCCAGAACAAGAAGAGGAAAAAAAAAAAAAAAAACACCAAGAAAATTGTGGAAAAAACTTTCCCCATATCATGAAAGAAGAAAAGATATTTGTCCAAGAAACTCATAGATAGATAGCTCACAACAGAAAAAAAAAAAAAAAAGAGGAATATTATAATCAAACCAAAGACAAAGAAAAAATTTTGAGAGCTGCCCAGGACGAAAGAAATACTACTTATAATAATCAAACAGTTAGGCTGAGCTCTAATTACTCAGCAGAAACCATGCAGGAAAGAAGTCACTGGGATGGCATATATAAAACACTGAAAGAAAAGAACTTCCAACCAAGAATCCTATATCTAGCCAAATTATCCATCAAATGTGAGGGCGAAATCAAGGCATTCCCAGACAAACAGAAATTAAGGGATTTTGTAAAAACCAGACCAACACTACAAGAAATGTTTAAGAAAGTCCTTCCAATAGAGAATCTGCAACAGAGATCAACAAAATCAGGATATATGACATCAACACTAAAACCAAATCAGAAATAGAAACTCAAAATAAGACCATAAAACAGTGTACACTAAAAACCAAGGAAATCAATCAGCACACAACAAAAGCAACTAACCTATTAAAGGGAATAAAACTTCTAGGTACAAACTTCCAAGTGGAGAGGAAAACAGGACAATATCTTTACAGTACACTGTTCTAAAAATATAGAGACAAGCATGTACCCCAAGGTAACCACAGAGAAAACTAACAACCCCCCTAAGCAAATCCAGAAGGAAGGAAAACATATGTGTTTAATAAGCACACACCAAAAATAAAGAAAAAAGAGAGGAAGCATTTGGGAACAAATAAAACTCAGCACGGAAAAGTATATGGACCAAGGAAACACAAACAATATGACAAAAAACACAAAAGAATGACAGCAATCAATTCATACCTATCACTAATCACACTCAATGCTAACGGACTAAATGTACCTATCAAGAAAATGAGAGTGGCAGACTGCATAAGAAAAGAAGACCCGATATAAAGGGGCAAGATGGTGGACTAGGCAGAAAGACTGCAAAGACCCTCTTCAACAAAGAAAAGGGAAAACGATTAACACAGACACAGAAGATAATCTTGGACCCCTGAGCCTTCAAGGGAAGGATATAGAAGTGGACTAAACCCCAATTAGCAGAAGAATTTGCATGAAAATACAAAGAAAGGAGACAAACAGAGCTTCGGTCTGGCAGTGATCCTGAGCAATCCTGATGGCACAAACAGCATGGAGATTCCCGAGTGGTGGGAGGACGTAAGAACCTAAAAATCAGCCCTGCTAGCCAGAGACTGCACAGAGGACAGCTCTGGTGGTTGGTGAATGAACAGAGAAGGTGGAGAGAAAGGCAGGCTGAGCTGTGATATTTGGCTGCTCCGGAGGGTGCCGCCATTTTCAAGGTTTAAAAGTAGCTTGACTATTTTGGATATTTAAATAGACAGCAGTGTTGCAGATTCCTGAGGCTTAAGAACATGTTCTGCTTTCCAGCAACCCAAAGGACACTCCAGACTTACAAGAGTGAAAAGGTACCACATTCCTCTTGTTACTTTTATTCATACCCACACCTGCTTGGTGAACAGAGGTGCGGCCATCCCCCACTCCCACCTACATTCTGTTTCCACAGGAACTCCATCACAGTCTGTGTGCTCAGACAGAGCCTGGGTGCCCTGCCCTGTCCTCCACCGAATTTTTTTTTTCCTCTTTTTTTTTTTCTTTTTCAGTTGCTATTTTCTGGTGATAAGTTTGCTTGTATTTGTCTGTTTTAAAACAACTATTATTATTATTATTATTGTCCTTTTTACTATTATTCTTAAACTTCCCCTTGCAGGTCCCAGTTTTCAGCATTTTTTCTTTTCCCTTTTCCTGGGTGAAAAAAAATTTTTTTTTAAGTGTTCTTTCTCCCCCCTCCCCCTTTTTTCTCGTGGTTAACCCCGTTGCTTTTTTTTTTTTTTTTTTTT
>NW_006921662.1:2270411-2280726 GCF_000298275.1 Orycteropus afer afer
GAGTAGTTGAACCTGTGGGCTTAGGACCATAGTCGCAGGGGACATCAAGCTCAATTGGCATAACATACTATACAAAACACTGTTCCACTTCCTACTTTGGCAAGTAGCGACTGGGATCTTAAAAGATAGCAAGCTGCCATCTAGATGCAACAATGGGCCTTTCCTCGTCCGCAGAGAAGAAGATTGAATGAAACCAAAATTTATGGAAACAATTAGTCCTAGCGACTGGTACACCATCTGATCTGCAGCCTATAAGACTATGAGACCAGAAGAACTAGATGGTGCCCAGCTACCACTATCATCCACCTGGAAGGGGATCTATGTAGGAGGTCCTTGACAGAGAGGGAGAACAATGTGGAACAAAACTCAAAATCATTTGGAGGAAAAAAAAAAGGGAGGGGTACTAGGTTTGCTGGTCCAATAGAGCCTGGTGGAACCACTGAGACTATGGCCTCTAGCTGCCCTTCAGATCTGGAATTGAACCCACACCTGTGGTTTCCAGCCAAAAAAAGACAGGCATATGAGTTGAACATTTACCTCAGGTAGATACACTCCTTGGAGAGAACAATAAAAAATAGAAAAGAAAAGAAGACCCATTGATAGGCTGCCTATAAGAGACCCCTTAGACACAGTCTGTAATTGACCAAACATGCAATTGAGATGTGTTAATTATCACTGGTGATTGCAATGCAACAGTTGGAAACAAAAAGAATCACTGGTAGTTGGAAAATATGGTCTTGGTGATAAAAATGATGCTGAAGATCGCATGATAGACCTTTGCAAGCCCAAAGACTTACTCCTTGCAAATACCTTTTTACAACAACACAAACAGAAGCTATACATGTGAACCTCACCAGACAGAGTACACAGGAATCAGACTGACTACATCTGTGGCAAGAGACAATGGAAATGTTCAATCAATTTCTTCAGCCAAAACAATGCCAGGAGCTGATTGTGGAACAGACCATCAACAGCTCATATGCAAGTTCAAATTGAAGCTGAAGACAATTAAAACAAGTCCTCCAGAGCCAAAATATGACCTTGAATATATCCCACCTGAATTTAGAGACCATCCAAAGAATAGATTTGATGCATTGAATAATAATAACTGAAAACCAGAGGAATTGTGGGATGACATCAAGAACATCATCCATGAAGAAAGCAAGAGGTCATTAAAAAGACAGGAAGGGAAGACCAAAATGGATGGCAGAAGAGACTCTGAAACTTACCCTTTAACAGAGAGTAACTAGAGCAAATGGAAGAAATGACAAGATAAAGACCTGAACATAAGATTTCAAAGAGCAGCTCGAGAAGACAAAGTCAATTATTATAATGAATGTGCAAAGACCTGGAATTAGAAAAACAAAAGAGAAGAACACACTAGGCATTTCTCAAGCTGAACTGAAGGAAAAAAACTGAGCTTCGAATTGCAATATTGAAAGATTCCATGGGCAGTATGTTAAATGATGAAGGAAACATCAAAAGAAGATGGATGGAATTCACAGAGTCACTGTACCAAAAAGAACTGGACAGTGTTCATCCATTTCAGGAGGTGGCATATGATCAAGAACCAATGGTACTGAAGGAAGAAATCAAAGCTGCACTGAAAGAAGTGGCGAACAACAAAGCTCCAGGTATTGACAGAATACCCACTGAGATGTTTCAACAAACGGATGCCGCTCTAGAGGCACTCACTCGGCTATGCCAAGAGATCTGGAAGACAGATACCCAACCAACCCACCAGAAGAGATCCATATTTGTACCCATTCCAACATAAGGTGATCCTACACAATGTGGAAATTATCTAACAATATCACACAAGCAAAATCTTACTGAAGATAATTAAAAAACAGTTATAGCAGTACATGGACAGAGAACTTCCAGAAACATAAGCTGGATTCAGAAGGGGACGGGGAGCAAGGGATATCACGGCTAATGTCAGATGGCTCTTGGCCCAAAGTAAAGAATGCCAGATTGGGTGGATCATAACAAATTGTGGATAACATTGAGAAGAATGGGAATTCCAGAACACTTAATTGTACTCATGAGGAACCTATACATAGACCAGGAGGCTGTCATTCAGACAGAAAAAGGGAACACTGCATAGTTTAAAATCAAGAAGGAAGTGTGTCAGGGTTGTATCCTTTCACCATACTTATTCAATCTATATGCTGAGCAAATAATCCAAGAAGCTGGACTATATGAAGAAGAATGTGGCATCAGGATTGGAGGAAGACTCATTAACAATACGCAGACAACACAACTTTGCTTGCTGAAAGTGAGCATGCCTTGAAGCACTTACTGATGAAGATTAAAGACTAGTCTACAGTATGGATTACATCTCAATATAAAGAAAACAAAAATCCTCACAACTGGACCAATAAGCAGCATCATGATAGCTGGAGAAAAGATTAAGTTTATCAAAGACTTCTATTACTTACCTTTACAATTGATGCCGATGGAAGCAGCAGTCAAGATATCAAAAGGCATATTGCATTGGGCAAACCTTCTGTAAAAGACTTCTTTCAAGCAATGAAGAGCAAAGATATCTCCTTGAAGACTAAGATGTGCCTAACCTAAGCCATGGTATTTCCAATCGCCTCATATGCATGTGAGAGATGGACAATGAATAAGGAAGATCAAAGAAGAGTTAATACTTTTGAGTTGTGGTGTTGGCAAAGAATGCTGAAAGTACCATGGACTGCTAAAAGAACTAACAAATCTGTCTTGGAAGAAGGGCAGTCAGAATGCTCCTTGAAAACAAGGATGGCCAGACTTCGTTTCACTTACTTTGGTCATGTTGTCAGAAGGGACGATTCCCTGGAGAAGGATATCATGCTTGGTAAAGTGGAGAGTCAACGAAAGAGGCGAAGTCCTGAGACAAGATGGGTTGACATGGTGGCTGCAGCAATGGTGTTTTGGTTACCTAGTGCTGCTCTGACAAGAATATACCATAAATGGGATGGCGTTAACAAACAGGAGTTTATTATCTTACAGTTTAGAGGCTTCAAGTCCAAGTTCAGAAGTGCCAGGCTCTAGGGGCTAGGGTAAAACCCTCGACCTTAGGCTTCAGCTCTGCCTCTTGCTCCCAGCCCAGTGGAGCTAGAGGCATCTCTTCACTCAGGCAGCTACTGGCTGCTGAGGCTAACAAGCCCAAGATTTGACAAATAAAATGGCACAGTCCTGATGTTACCAAACCACATGGCAGGCCATTAATTTAAGTCCATTGAAAGTCCCAAGATCAGCAGAGCAGGGCAGGCTGAACAACGACACAGCTACATGCAGGGTTCAAGCATGCCATAAGCTAGAGACCATTCCCAAAGCTGTTTCTTACATATGGGAAGCAGACCACATCCCTAAAGCTGCTTGTGGTAGGTCCCACCATGGAGCTGATTGCCAGTCACATCATGGGGAATAACTATCACCAGCTGCCAAGCCACTCAACCAGGCCAAGCCAAGCTGAAACACAAACTTAACCACCACAGATGGGCTCAGGTATAGCAGGGATCATGAGAATGGCACAGGACTGGGCACAATTTTGTTCTGTTGTACATAAGGTTGCTATTAGTCAGAGATGACTTGACAGCACATTAACAACAACAACAACAATTTAAATCCCTGGGCAGGTTCTCAACTGAGGATGCAGATCAAACTTACTCATGGAATTTTATTAAAATATACCTGTCTAAGCCCAACTCTAAACTCAGTGAATCTCTTTATTAGACATTCTTGTTACAGTATGTTATAGTATATCTCAGGTTTGTTGTATTTGATATCTCAAGATTTTTCTTCTCTATACATTGTGTTTACCCATTATTTATAAATCAGATGTAACTTTAACTGGCTTCTTTGAAAAATAAGCTTAATCACTGTTCTTGTATTTTTTCAAAAACTTATCTTGAAATGACTTTATTTTCTTTCTTTTTCTAACCGAATTTCCTTGGCCACAAATTCTTATTAGAAATCCTCAGTAGTCCTTTAACATTAGAAAATTATCAGTAATAAATTAATAGTCATTAATTCTGTCATCTAGAGATGGTTTAGTTTTGTTTTTGATACTTGTTTATAAGCTAACAAACCAGTTTGTTTTCATCACAGCAAATTAATCCCACAGCCTTGTGGAAAAGTGTGTATTAGGTATTTCAAAACATGGGCACTTTAGAGAATAGACTCTTGGGTACAGGCCTTTGAATTGAAATCACTAAAGACAACTTTCAGGTCATTCCATCATACTGAGTCGGGTTTCCAGGACTCTTTTTAGCCAAAAAAAAGACAGTTTCTTTCATAAGACTACTAATCCAAGACCCAACAGAACAATATTTAATTATACACCAAAACCAAACCCACTGCCATCAAGTGGATTTTTACTCCTAGTGACCCTATAGGATAGAGTAGAAGTGCCCTACAGGATTTCCAAGGCTGTAAATCTTTACAGATGCAGACTCCCTCATGTTTCTCCCACAGAGC
This sequence comes from Orycteropus afer afer, assembly GCF_000298275.1. Lineage (NCBI taxonomy): Eukaryota > Metazoa > Chordata > Mammalia > Tubulidentata > Orycteropodidae > Orycteropus > Orycteropus afer. The sequence continues at coordinate 2,274,879 of NW_006921662.1, forward strand.
AAATCGTGAGTTCAAACAGCAGAGCTTTTGCTTAGCAGCCAAATGCCTTAACCATTACACCACCAGAGCACCTTAATTAATTGCTTAGAACTGAATAAACTGGCTTGGGAAATTTTCTTGTGGTTATATGTTTGAAATAGTGTTGATGTTGTTTTAATGTTTATTTTCTAGATGTATAAGGAAGTCCTTTCACCTTTTCCTAAGCTATCTGAAACCTACAACAACTGAATAAATTCTGCTTTCATAAAATGAAATTAAATATTTTTAAATGTTATTTCTCACTGATCCCTCTAAACTTCCTAGATTTAAGACACCAAATAATAGGCTTTGAAAAGTCTGCTCCAAATTCTTCATGAAAATTTCTAGAAGGAAGTTAATTTTGTGTACACAATAACTGTTGTAAATTACACAGCTCTAGATTGGGAATGGAAATTTACATAGGCTTCTAGGATAAATTAACACCTAGGAGGCATACTCATTCCAGATACACAAGGTAAAAAAGGGTTTCTTGGAGGAAATGACCCCTAAACCAAGACCAGAAAAACAGTAATTCCTCAAGCAAAGGGGCATGCAAGCAGGGGATTAGCATTTCAGACAGAAAGACTCGTATGTTCAAAGAGAGACTATGAATGAATGGCATATATGGGAAACCACTGTTCATTATGAAATATAGACCATTTCTCAGTAGTGAGAAAAAACGAGGAATAGGGAAATATAAGCCTAACTACATGAGCAAGGGCCTTAAAAACTCGCTTTGTCTTTTGGTTTTTTTGTTTGTTTGTTTGTTTAAATTGTGATTTGGATGAAAGTTTACAGAGCAAACTCATTTTCAAATTGAAGTTGTCTTGAAGGTGCCAATGGAAGTGTTAAGTGTTTAGGATTGAGGGCTCTGGAGTCACACTGTCTAGCTTGGAATAATGGCTCTACTACTTATTAGCTTTGTGACTTTTGGCATGTAAATTAAGTAGTACACAGTACCACTGTTGCCTCATCTATAAAATTGGAGTCATAGTAGCTGCCTAACTCATAGGGATGATCTGAGGATTACACAGGTTAATATAGGTAAACAACATAGAAAACCACCTAGCATATAATAAGATTCCAAGTGGCAATAGTGGTATTAGTGGCAGTGTTTGTCTTTTACAGAGATTATTCTATTGTCTTTTAGATCATTCTAGCTACAGTCTGGGAGCTCTGGTAGCATAGTGGCTAAGGTACTTGACTGCTAACCGGAAGGCTGACAGTTCAAACCCACCAGCCACTCCTCGGAAGAAAGATAGGGCAATCTACTTCCATAGTGATATTGCCCCGGAAACCCAAGGAGGGGTCGCTATGAGTCAGGTCCTACTCAACGGCACATAACAACAACAACAACAGCTACAGTCTAGAGAATGAATATAATAGGGACAAAAACAGAGGTAAGAAGCATTAGGAGGATGTTAATTAAAGAAAGAAGTCTGGAAATAAAGAGAAGTGGAAAGACTTACAAGACCTAAAGAAGACTGGGGCAGTCAGATTTGGTGACAGATTGTTTATAAGAGTTAAGTGAAAGAAAGACAAGTCAAAAATAAATACAAAATCTCAAGAAGTTCCAGTAAGATGGCAGAATAGGCAGACAAACTACACAGACCCCCCTTCAACAAAGAAAAGGGAAACCAATTAACATAGATACAGAAGATAATCCTGGAGCCCTAAACTTTGAAAGGAAGGATACAGAAGCGGACTAAATGCCAACTAGTAGAAGAACCTGCATGAAAACACTGAAAAAGGAGAAATACGGAGCTGTAGTGTCAGCAATCCTGACAGCACAGACAGCTTGGATATTGCCAAGTGGTGTTAAAACCAAAAGAAACAAACTCACTGCCATCGAGTCAGTTCCAACTCACAACAACCCCTCCTTGGGCTTCCGAAATGGTATCACTACAGAAGTAGAATGCTCAACCTTCCTTCCAAAGAGTAGCTGGTGGGTTTGAACCACCAGCCTTCTGGTTAGCAGTCAAATGCCTTAGACACTACGCCACCTAACCTAAAAATTAGTCCTGCTAGCCAGGGGTTGCACGGAGGACTGCACTGGTAGCTGGTGGATAAAAGAGGAAGCAGAAAGAGGGAGATGGGCTGAGCTATGGACTTTTGCCTGTCCGGAGGGCACAGCCATTTTAAATGTTTATAAGCAGTTTGACTATTTTCGATATTTAAAGCTACGGCATTCTCCCGGATTCCAGAACTTAACTATAGGCTCCATTTGCCAGCAACTATAAGGACTTTCAGGACACAAACAACTGGAAAGGTGTGATACTCTCCTTTTTACTCTTAGACCCCACACCCTCTTGGTGAACAGAGGTGTGGCTATGCCTCACTCCCACCCACCTTCTGGGCCAGCAAGGATTCCATCCCAGTCTGTGTGCTAGGACAGAGACTGGGTGCTTGCCCCATCCTGCCCCAATTTTCTTTCCTTTTTTTTCTTAGTTTGTTTTCATCTGTTTTAAAATTATGATTATTACTATAATTCAGGGTTTTTGGGGTTTTTGTTTTTTTTTTTGTCCTTTTATTATTATCCTTTATTCTTCCAGGTCCTAGTTTTCAGCTTTTCCTCTCTTCCCTGTTCCTGGTTCCCATTACTTTCTTTCTCAAGGTTAACCCCATTCCTGTTTTTCTTATTTCATTTTTCCCATTTATATCTTCATTATTCTCCTATGCTACCTTTTTTCTCTTACTGCCCTCTCTGTAGATACTGCAGGTTTCTTTCTTTCTTCTTCTTTTTTTTTTTTTATTTCTTTTTTTTGGTGATTGTTCCTGTGTATTTATACAGTGTGTGTTTTGTACATTTGCCATTACTTTTTTGATGGTTTTTCAATTGTTGTTTTTGTCTAACTGACTGGGAGACAGCAACAGTGCCCATACAACATAATTACACTCGCACCTCTAACAGCTCCACTTACTGAATGAGAGCTACCACTTCCTTCTCCACCAATGGGCCAAGATAAAGAACCACCAAGAAGAGCCTGACTCACCCTCAGCAGCTCATCACAAACAGTTAGCAGAGATCTAAATACAACAACATCACAATGTCTCAGAGACAACAGATGATCACAGTTCACAAAAAGAAGATAAAGTAGTAGAAACAAGGGAGTAGGACATAAAATCAGAACGCATCCCTGAGGAAGAAACAACACTGGAGGAGGAATTCAAAAGAACTATATTTAGGTATCTTCGAAGGACTAAGAGACAAATCAAGGGAAACACTGACAAAATTAAGGAAAACATAGACAAAACCCTAAAACAATTTTCAAAGAAAATGACAAAATAAATGAGAAATGATACAAAATCGACAAATAGAAATCCAGAAGATTAATACTAAATTTTCAGAACTAGATAACACATTGAAAGGGCAAAGGAGTAGAATCGAATCAATGGAAGACAGAATTAATGAGATTGAAGACAAATACCTGACTACTTCTTTGGAAAGGGATCAATCAGAAAAAAGATCAAAGCAAAATGAAGAAAGACTAAGGTTCATGTGTGATACCATAAAAAGGAATAACCAACATGTAATAAGAATTCTAGAACAGAGAGAGAAAAAGAAACCACTAAGAAAATTGTCCAAAATTTGTTGGAAGAGAAATTCCCAGATATGATGCAAGATGAGAATATATCCATTCAGGAAGTCCAACGAACCCCAAATAGGACAGACCCCAAAACAAAATCACCAAGACACATCATCATGAAACTCATCAAAACCAAAGACAAAGAAAGAATCCTGAAAGCAGCATGGAAAAACAAAAAGTTACTTCCAAAGGACAACCTGGAAGAACAAGCTCTGATTTCTCAGCAGAAACAATGCAAGCAAGAAGGCAATGGGATAGTATATATAAAAGCCTGAGAGAAAAAAATTTCCAACCAAGAATTATATACATGGCAAAACTGTCCTTCAAATATGATGGTGAAATTACAAGATTTCCAGACAAGCAGAAATTGAGGGGATTTGTTAAAACCAGACTAACCTTACAAGAGATACTAAAGGGAGTCCTTTGCACAGAGACCAATAATAGCAAACAACCACCAACCATTAATAAACAAGATGACATAACCCAGAAACCAACACAGCTATGGAAGTATCCCAAGTAAAATAAGCTTACAAGATTGTGAACAAGTGACCAGAGACATCAATTGGCAAATGAGAACAACTACAAACCAAAAAGAGGGAAAATATTGTGTAGTTACAGAACTTCTAAATGGTGAAGAAATCAAGAGAGTTAATAGAATGGACTGTTCTAAACTCAGGGAGAAAATTATACATCGCAGGGTAACCTCAAAGAAAAATGATAAACCTTCATATCACAATAAAAAATAGGAAAAGAACAAAAATGAAGCAAATACTAAAACAGCAACAAAAGAAATGACAACACCATTCATAAACATAGTAAGCTCAGCACAGAAAATTATATGGAACAAAGAAACTAGGAACACCATTAAAAACATGTAGCAGAATGCCAGCAACCAATTCATACTTGTCAATAATTACACTGAATGCCAATGGATTAAATGCACCACTCAAGAGATGGAGAGTTGCAGACTGGATAAGAAAACATAACCCATCAATATGCTGTCTACAAGAGACACACCTTAGAGACAAAGACAAAAATAGACTAATCAAAGATTATCAAGTTAATGGCCACCAAAAAGAGCAGAAGTGCCAATATTAATTTCTGATAAAATTGACTTCAAGACAAAAACCACCATATGAGACAAGGAAGGGCATTATATAATGACTAAAGGATCAACTGAACAAGAAAATATAACCATAATAAACATCAATGAACCCAATAAAAGAGCCCCAAAATACATAAATCAGACTTATTTAGAAGAGTTGAAAAGGCAAATAGATGACTCCACAGTCATTGTGGGAGAATTTAATAAACCATTTTCAATCAAAGATAGAACTGGAAAGAAATTCAACAAAGATACAGAAGAGCTAAACAATACAATCCACCAACCTGACCTTATAGACATCTACAGAATGCTTCACCAAACAACAGCAAAATACACATTCTTTTCCAATGCACATGCAACATTCTCCATGATAAATCAAATGTTCGGCCATAAAGCAAGCCTTAATAAGTTTAAAAACATTGAAATATTGCAAAGCATCTTCTCAGATCACAATGCTATCAAATTAGAAATCAACAATAGGAAGATCAATGGAAAAAGAGCAAGCAGATGAAAACTGAAGAACACACTCCTCAAAAATGACTGGGTAAGAGAAGAAATAAAAAATGAAATTAAAAAATTCCTTGAATCAAATGAGAATGAAAAAACAACATACAATGATATTTGGGACACAGCAAAAGAAGTCATCAGAGGCCAATTTATACAAGAAAACACACAACAAAAAAGAAGAAAGAGCCAAAATCAACACTTTAAACCAATATTCCTGACAATTAGAAAAAGAACAGCAAGGAAAGACTATAGTCACCAGAAGAAAGGAAATAATAAAGATTCAACCAGAAATTAATGAAACAGAAAATAGAAAGACAATAGAAAAAAATCAACAAGACTAGAAGTTGGTTTCTGGAAAAGATTAATAAAATTGACACACCACTGGAAAAATTAACAATAAAAACAACATGAATAAGAAACAATATGGGCAACATCACAACAGAACAAACTGAAATATAAAGGATAATATCAGGATACTATGATGAACTGTGGGAATTATGGTGGCATAGGAGCTCTGGTAGCATAGTGGCTAAAGCACTTGACTGCTAACCAGAAGGCTGGCGGTTCAAACCCACTGGCCACTCCTCGGAAGGAAGGTTGGGCAATCCTACTTCTGTAGTGATACTGCCTC
>NW_006921662.1:2281631-2285139 GCF_000298275.1 Orycteropus afer afer
GCTGGTGGGACTGTAAAATGATAAAAACCATTGTGGAAAGCAGTATAGCGATTCCTTCAAAAGTTGGAATTAAAAATACCATTTGACCCAGCCATTCCATTACTAGTTATATATCCTAAAGAAGTGAGAGCCAGGACAAGAACAGATATATGCACACCCATATTCATCACAGCACTATTTACAACACCTAAGAGACAGAAACAATCTAAGTGCCAAGAAGAATGGATAAGCAAATTATAGTACTTACACACAGTGGAATACTATGCAACCCTAAAGAATAACGTAGAATGTGCAAAATACCACATAATATGGATGAACTTGGAAGACATTATGCTGAGTGAAATAAGACAATTACAGAAGGACAAATACTGTATTAGTCCTTTATTGTAAAAAGTCAAGGAAAGGTTTATATATGGAAAGAAATTTTCTTTGTTGGTTACTAGGGGTAGGAGGGGAGGGGAGGGAACACTGTTAGATAGGTAGAGACAAGTATTGATTTAGGTGAAGAGAAGGGCAATGTACCAAATGTGAGTGATCAACATGGTGGCACTGAGGAAGAGGAATACAGAGAGAGGTGCATGGGAGGTATAGACAACAAACATGAACCCTTGTGCACATACAGTACTGCACTGTCAGTGAAGGCAAACATGTGTATACAGGTAGATAGATGGGTTGACAGGCTGAACTATTAGGTACGTCTATGAAGCGGGAGTTATACCCAAGACCATGTATAGTATAGGGATGGCAGACAATGGTCTTATAAGTGTATTTGTATGATCTATAAGAATTTCAAGATGTTCAGTAGAGCTGACAAGGGACAAGGTTGTAGTCACTTCTTGGTCACAGCCAGCTACCGAGAGTGACCAAGTAGTTGAACCAGTGGGCTCAGGACCATAGTCACAAGGGACATCAAGCTCAATTGGCATAACATACTACACAAAACACTGCTCCACCTCCTACTTTGGCGTACTGAGACTGGGATCTTAAAAACTTGCAAGCAGCCATCTAGATGCAATGAGGGGTCTTTCCTCATCCACAGCAAAGAAAAATGAAGAAAGCCAAAGATTCGTGGAAAAATTACTCCCAGTGACTGGCACACCATGAGATCCGTAGGCTATACGACTATGAGACCAGAAGAACTAGATCATTCCCAGCTACCACTGTCAACCACTCAGGGAGAGATCCATGTCTAAGATCCTTGATAGAGAGGGAGAACAAAGTGGAACAAAACTCAAAATAATTTGGGGAAAAATAATGGAGGGGCCAAGTTTGCTGGTCTGATAGAGCCTGGTGGAACTACTGAGACTATGGCCTCTAGGGGCCCTTCAGGTCTGGAATTGAACCCACACTTGTGGCTTCCAGCCAAACAAAAGACAGGCATATGAGTTGAATATTTACCTGAGGTAGATACACTCCCTGGAGAGAACAATCATGGCAGAAAGAAGGGCTGATTATGCACAGGGAAACAGTTAAGGGGGCGGGAGTGCATGGAGAAATGGATACAGGGAAGTGGTAACTATTGAGAGGAAGTGGGAGGGGAACTGTTGCATTGGGGAAATTGTAGTCAATGTCATGAGACAACATGTGTATGAACTGCTGTATGGAAAGTGAATTTCTCTGTAAACTTTCACCCAAATCACAATTTTTAAAATAATAAATAAATAAATAAAAAGCTTGCAAGTGGCCACCTAGATGCAACAATGGGTCTCTCCTCATCCAGAGCAAAGAAAACTAAAGACACATGGAAACAATTAGTCCAAGCGACTAGTATACCATGCAATCCTCAGCCTAAATGACTATGAGACTGGAAGAACCAGATGGTGCGTGGCTACCACTGTCAACCACTCAGAGGAGGATCTATGTCGGAGATCCTGGATAGAGTGGAAGAACAATGTGGAACAAAACTCAAAATCATTTTTAAAAAAAGGACCTGATGTGCTGCTGGTCTTCAGGTCTGTAACTGAACCCACTTTTGCGGCTTCCAGCCAAACAAAAGACAGTCATAGGAGCTGAACATTTACATTAAATAGATACACTCCTTGGAGAGATCAATCATGGGAGAATAGAAGGGCTATGTATACAGAGGGAGACAACTGGGGGGGGGCAGGAGTGCATAGGAGGGAAGGACACAGGGAAGAAGTAACTATAGGTAGGAAGTGGGAGGGGAGCTGTTCCATTGTGGGAAATTGCAATCCTGTTGCTGCTGTATGGAAAGTAAATTTGTTCTGTAAACTTTCACCTAAATGACAATATAAATAAATAAATACAAAACCTCTGACTTGGAGATTTTCATTTTGTTTCTTTTTTATAAATAAATAAATAAATACATAATCTCCAACTGGGAAAGAAGTATAAAATGGGACTATTCATTGAGATAAGCTACATAGGAACAATTAGTCCACGTCAAGTAATGTGTTTGACATCTGTAATACAAGGATGAGTATACAACACAGAGAGGATGTGGCAGTATATCACAGCAGACAAAATACTCAAGTTGCATTACGAAGGAAGGACATTAGAAAAATGTGAGAGGGCTCTGAGACATAAGAAATGGCCCAGAAATATGAAATGTCCTGCAGTTGGTAAAGAAATAAGAAAAAGTCTTACAAGGCAGAAGAGTTGAAAGTAAATAAGAAATGTGACCTGGAGTCACCTATTTACTCTCTACAAGCTTATTTTTCCTACTTAAAAACTTAGCAAGTTGGTCTTAATGGTTTCTGATGTGTTGGCCATTACTAAAAGATAATGGTTCCATGGTCCTATGACTGCTGCTGGGAGCCATTATTTAAAAAATAAAAAAGAAAGAAAAAGAAACCTTAAACATAACTTAAGATTTTCATCAAAAACAACTTAAGAATTGTGCTATTACTACCTTCCCAAGTGAAACAAGCAAAACCCCAACTTAAAACCTTAAATTTTGCCAATTAAACTGCAAAAATCCAATATTATAATCAATTAATGATACAAAACATTAAATAAAGAAACCCAGAAAGCGAACACCAGAAAAGATTTAAGTATTAGCACCTCTTATGCCATTAGGTTAAAAAATCTTTCTGAACAGCTATAAAAAGCAAGGAAATTCTCAAAGTTGCTAATCACCTATAAATACTGGATAGCTACACAAAACGGTTTTATCTACTCTTCATCATAAATTAACAAACATACACAGTCTTGCAAGATAATAATAAAACTATTGGCTCACATTTATGGAGCATTTGGTATATGCCAGGGACTATGCTGAGTGGTTTATATCCTTTCCATCATTTCACACTTAGACTCCTAAGAAGGAAGATTGGGCAATCTACTTCCATAGTGATACTGCCTCGGAAACCCAAGGAGGGGTTGCTATAAGCCAGATCCATGATTTTGGTTTTGGTTTACGACTTTGTCAGACAGCTAAAATCAGTTCCATTTGGCAAATGAGGAAACAGAAGAAAAATTAGGTACCTTACCAAAAGCACACTTCATGTAGCTTGTAAATACAGTTAGGATCCAAATACAAATCTGT
>NW_006921662.1:2285619-2286126 GCF_000298275.1 Orycteropus afer afer
CCCCTACTAGTATTTGCATGGACTACAATTCAACATTTTTTGAAGTGATCAAAATCAAACATATCTTCCCCACATTACTCTTTTCCATCCCTACTCCCAAAAGAAAACTTTTGCATGCAATCTCTCTGTTCCCCCTTACTCTCTTTTCCCATTCCTAACGTAACCAACTCTTAGATCCTTCTTACTCCTAACCTGAACTACTGCAGTAGCTATCAAACTAGCACTAGTTTCTTCCCCAACCAATCAAAACCAAAACCTCTCCCGGATTAACCTTCTTAACATATTAATTTTCCTATCTTATACTCTGCTCAAGTCCCTTTGAAGAACCAACTCTACTAAGCCCTTTAAGGACAACCAGAATTCAACCACATTTACTTTTTTTATTACTATTTATTTCTTGTGATTTGGGTGAAGGTTTACAGAGTAAATTCACTTTCCATACAGCAGTTCACATATACTTTGTCTCATGACATTGACCACAGTTTACCACAATGCAACAGCTCCCCT
>NW_006921662.1:2286541-2287187 GCF_000298275.1 Orycteropus afer afer
ATCTCCTACATAGATTCCCTTCCAAGGGGATGACAGTGGTAGCCGGGCACCATCTACTTCTTCCGGTCTCATAGTTATATAGGCTGCAGATCGGATGGTGTACAAGACACTAGGACTAATTGTTTCCATGAATTTAGGTGTTCTTCTGGACGAGGAGAGACCCATCATTGCATCTAGATGGCAGCTTGCTAGCTTTTAAGATTCCAGTAGCTACTCGCCAAAGTAGGAGGTGGAACAATGTTTTGTATAGTATGTTATGCCAAATGAGCTTGATGTCTCCTGTGACTCTGGTCCCAAGCCCGCAGGTTCAACTACTTGGTCCCTCTGGGTAGCTGGCTGTGACCAAGCAGTGACCACAACCTTGCACCTGGTCAGCTCTACTATATGCCTGGGAATTCTGATCATTCACATAAACTTATAGGACCATTGCCAACCCTATATATGTTCTTGGATATACCCCCCCCCCATTTCATAGACAGAACTAATCATTCAGCCTGTCCACCCATCTATCCACCCATATACCTATGTTAGCCTTCACTGACAACGCAGTACTGTATGTACAAAAGGGTCCATATTTGTTGTCTGTACCTCCCACGTATCGCTCTATGTCTTTCTCATCCTCAATGCTGCCATATTGGTCACTCAC
>NW_006921662.1:2292632-2302810 GCF_000298275.1 Orycteropus afer afer
TCATTTTGTTCTTGTATTTTCTTCCAAAATTCTTGTAAAGTTTTTTTCTGTTTTTTCTTTGGTCTGTCTCTCAATCCTTTGAAGATACCTAAAGATAATTCTTTTGAATTCCTTATCAGAGAGTTCCAATGCTGCTTCTTCCTCAAGGATGTGTTCTGTGTCTGTATCCTGCTCCCTTGTTTCTACCACTTTATCCTTCTTCTTTGTATGAACTGTGATGGTCTGTTGTCTCCGAGGCATCGTGGCATTGTTGTATTTAGATCTCTGTTAACTGTCCGTGAAGAGCAGTCAAGGGTGATTCAGGCTCTTCTTGGTGGTTTTTTATCATTGGCCTGTTAGTGGTGAAGGAGGTAGTGGCTCTCACTCAGTAAGTGAAGTTGCAGGTGGTGTGGGTGTAATTGTGTCTTATGGGGACTGCTGTTGTCTTCCATTCAGTTAGACACAAATTACAATTGAATACTCATCAAAAAACTAAAAGCACATGGACAAAAAGCACACCATGTAAGTACACAAGAACAGTAACCAAAAAAAGGAAAAAGAAGAAGATAAAAAAAGAAAACCTGCAATATCTGGGGATAGGGCACTAAGAAAAAATAAGTAGAGAAGGAGAATAATGAAGGGAAAAAATGGGAAAAAAATGCAAAAAGAAAAACAAGGAATGGGGTTTACCACAAGAAAAAAGGTGAAAAACAACAACAACAAAAACCACTTAAATTTAAATTAAAAAAATTTCAACCAGGAACAGGGAAAAGAAAAAATGCTGAAAACTAGGACCTGGGAGGGGAAGATTAAGAATAACAGTAAAAAGGACAAAATTATTAATAATAATAGTTGTTTTAAAACAAATTCAAGCAAACTAATCACCAGGAAAAAGAAAGCAAAAAAGAAAAAAATTTAAAAAGAGAAAAAAAAAATCAGTGGAGGACAGGGCAGGGCACCCAGGCTCCGTCTGAGCACAGAGACTGTGATGGAGTTCCTGTGGACCCAGAAGGTAGGTGGGAGTGGGGGATGGCCACACCTCCGTTCACCAAGCTGCTGTGGGGTATAAGAGTAACAAGAGGAATGTGGTACCTTTTCAGTCTTGCAGGTCAGGAGTGCCCTTGGTGTTGTTGGAACGCAGAACGTGTTCTTAAGCCCCAGGAATCTGCAAGAGCACTGTCTCTTTAAATATCCAAAATAGTCAAGCTGCTTTTAAACCTTCAAAATGGTGGCACCCTCTGCACAGGCAAAAGTCCACAGCTCAGCCCACCTTTCTCTTCACCTTCTCCATTTATTCCCCAGCCACCAGAGCAGTCCTCTGTGCAGTCCCTGGCTAGCAGCGCTGATTTTTAGTTTAATTCTTAGGTCCTACCACCACTCAGGAATCTCCAAGCTGTCTGCGCCGTCAGGATTACCCTGGATCGCTGCCAGACCGTAGCTCCGTATGTCTCCATTTTTTATATTTTCACGCAAATTCTTCTGCTAGTTAGGTTTTAGTCCACTTCTATATCCTTCCCTTCAAGGCTCAGGGGTCCAAGATTATCTTCTGTGTCTGTGTTCATTGTTTTTCCTTTTCTTTGTTTAAGAGGGTCTGTGCAGTCTTTCTGCCTAGTCCGCCACTTGCCGCAACCCCTCAACCCCATTTACTTTTGTAGTTTTATCTCCTACTTCTCCCCTACATAAAACCCTCCACTGTAGCACCAAAAAACTGAATCATAACTCCTGAAATGTGAATGGGGTTGTCGCATTGATTCTTCTATTCCAAGAAGAAAAATATACTTCAAGAAGCATATAATAAACCAATGCCTATGGTAAGCCAATAACTCCATATGGTAGATCCAAAGAAATAATGGGTTGATATAATTTCTTTGTATTAAATTATACACTGCTTTCAAATTATAAATATACTAACAAAAAAAAAAAAAAACTGTTATGACAGTCTTTGGGGAATATGGCTGTGTGTCAACTTGGGCCATGGTTTTGAGTAGCCTGAGAGCCAGATGTAGTTATTCCCCATGATGAGACTGTAATCACCTCCATGGTGGAATCTGCTTTGAGCAGGTAATTAGTTGCCTTTGGGATGTGGCCTGCCTCCTATATATTTGGAGAAGCTTTGCAAAAGATCACTAGTTTTTTGGCATATATCGATCCTGCATTTGGCCAAGTCTTTATCTCTAGTTTGTGAACTTGAACTAGTGGCCTGCCATGTCCACCAATCTTGGGATTGTGCCATTGTACCTGCTGACATTCGTCAGCCTCTACAGCTGGTAGCTGCCTAAGTTAGGAGACACCTCCAGCTCCATGGGCCTGGAACAAGAGCCAGAGCTGAAGCCCAAGGTTGAGGGTCCTTCACCTAGTCCCTAGAGCCAGCACTCTAACTTTGGACATCTAGCCTCTTAAACTGTAAAAGAATAAATTCTGTTTGTTAAATCAGTCCATTTGTGGTATTTCTATTATAGCAGCACTAGAGAACCATGGAAGGGAAAAAAGCTAAAATAAGTGAGGAGGGTTTGAAACAGCATTGTAAACAAAGAAAACTATAGTTCAAGAAACCAAAAAAAATAAAACAAACCATGAAGTTGATTCCTACTCATAGCAACCCCACTGGGTTTCTGAGGCAGTAAATCTTTATGCAAACAGATTGCCCAGTCTTGCTTCTGTGAAGTGGCTGGTGGGTTTTAACCTTCCAATTAGCAGTCACATACTTTAGGCACTGTGCTACCAGAGCTCCTTACAGCTTAAGAGTACATGCTTTTGATTCAGGTTGAGAGTACATGCTTTTGAGTTAGGCAGAGGTGGGTTCAAATTTTAGGTCTGCTTCTTACAGCAGTGTGGCCTCAGGCAAATCTCTTACTTAACCCTTAGTTTGGAGGATGACACATCTATCTCCCAGTAGTGCTAAGAGGATTTGAAGACAATATGAATTATTCACATAAATCACCTAGTAGTGTACCCACCAAAAAAAACCAAACCCCTTGCCATCGAGTCAATCCTGACGCATAGTGACCCCTACAGAACATAGTAGAACTGCCTTTTAGGGTTTCCAAGGTTGTAATCTTTACAGAAGCTGATTGCTACATCTTTCTCCTGGAAAGCAGCTGGTGAGTTGAACTGCCGACCTTTCAGTGAGCAGCTGAGGAACAGCAGAACCAAGAGATCAGCATGACAACACAGTCTGGGAGCCAACCCACAGAGCAAGACAGCTGAGTACAATCAAACCAAGGCTAACTGGCATAGTGGGGTACATCTAGGCATTTATCAGTAAAGCTAAAGAGCTTTGCAATGCTTGACCAAGCAGGGCAGAGGCCAGGCCAGCCTAAAAGACTCGAGGGGCCAAACAGCAAGGAATCAGGAAGCAGAAGCTGAGAGACAAGAAGTATGGGAAGCAGAGCTGCCTCAGTCTCAAAAGGCAGGGGCGTCACTTCTGTGGTTTTAAAGGTTGGCACCATGACTTGCTGGGTTTCAAACGGTAGAGCCATAGCCTCCTAGGTTTCAAAGAGTCAGATCTTCACCAACTAGGTCCAGAGTATGGGGCTCCCATTCACGAGTGTCAAGAGCATGGAGCAGGATCCCCTGCTCAAAGCTGAGAGGGTGGGGCTTCCAGGCTCAAGAGGAAGAAGAGCAGGGCCTGCTAGGACCAAGGGGGTACGGTACCCACTTAGATGGAGAATGTTGTTGTTGTTGTTGTTATGTGCCATCAAGTCAGACCCGACTCATAGCAACCCCTCCTTGGGTTTCCGAGGCAGTATCACTATGGAAGTAGATTGCTCCATCTTCCTTTTTAGGAGTGGCCAGTGGGTTTGAACCACCAGCCTTCTGGTGAGCAGTCAAGTGCCTTAGGCACTACGCTACCAGAGATGGAGAATAGGGCCACTCAAAGTCAAAAGAGCTGACTTGTTGTTCCAGAGGCCCTGGAAGACAAAGCTGAAGCCCAGAGGTTGGGAGCTTTCACAGAATCCAGAGATCATTGTCCAACATCAAGAGTCTGGAAAACAGGGGCACTGTCCAGTTAATCTCAGAGAAGATTATTTTTAAGCCTTGAGAGTTAATGTAAATATTGTAATGTTGGGGTTTTTTTTTTTACTTATTTGGTGCCTGTTATCCCTTCTTTCCCTCCAATTTCTCTCATTTGTAATGAAAATGCCTACCTTATACCAGTTCTATTTTACTTTGGAAGCAGATGACTTGTATTGTAGATTAACAGATGATGAGGAATTTTGCCCTAGGATGAAATTTGGACCTGGAGCTTATTTAAGATTTTTGGGATGATATGATGGTTGAAGTGTTTTAATGAAACAAGGACATGAACTTTGGGGATCCAAAAGGTGAAATGTTAGAGATTGAACTATGTCCCTGAAAAATATATATTAACTTGGCGGGGTCATAATTCTCAGTAGTTCAGCAGTTATGAGATGATGTAATTTGGCAGTTATGTAATGATGTAATTAAATATCAGCCAATCAATTATAAGTGGACTGGGGTTACAGCCCTGATCCAATGAAAGGAGAGTGTACTAATTAAAGTTGTGTGTCAAGGTGGGTGGGCCCTGGTTTTAAGTGGCTTAGCAGCTGGATGTGGTTATTCTCCATTATGAGATTGTTGTTATTGTTGTTGTTATGTGCCGTGGAGTCAGACCCAACTCATAGTAGCCCTTGGGTTTCCGAGGCTGTATCACTACAGAAGTAGACTGCTCAATCTTCCTTCCAAGGAGTGGCTGGTGGGTTTGAACTGCCAGCCTTCTGGTTAGCAGTCATGTGCCTTAGGCACTACCACTACGCTACCAGAGCTCCCACTATGAGTTTGGATGTGGTGTAATCAATTCCATAGTGGAATCTGCTGTGAACAGCTAAGTAGTTTCCTTCTGGGTGTGGCCTGCTTCCAGTATATATGAAAAAGCTTTGAGAAAGGCTGCTAGCTTTTAGGCATATTATGGATCCAGTATTTGGCCGAGTCTTCATCTTGAACCAGTGGCCTGCTATGCTGCCTGCGGTTCTTAGGGTGGTTCCTGGACTTGAGCCAGTGGCCTGCTGTGTTGCCTGCTGATCTTGAGATTATGCCATTACCTGCTGACCTAGGGTTCATTGGCCTCAACAGCCTGCAGCTGCATGAGTCAGATGAAGCCTCAAGCTCCAATGGGCCTGGAACGAGAGGCAAAGCTGAAGACCAAGGTCAAGAGGCCTTCACTCAGGCCTTAGATCCAGCACTCTGAATTCAGGCTTCAAATCTCCTAAACTGTAAGAGAATGAATTCCTGTTTGTTAAAGCCATTCACTTTGTGGCATTTCTGTTATAACAACACTAAAGAACTAAGAAAGAATTTGGCATCAGGAGTGGGGTGCTACTTTAACAAATACCTAGAATGTGAAAGTAGGAGCGGAGCACATCCTTGGACCCAAGATCCCTGTGCTGAGACTGGCAGAGAGATGATGGCAGCTGAGTCAAGAGAATGGCACAAGACAGAGTGACAGGCTTGCTAGCGCATGGAGCAAGAAAGTTGAATATCTTTGGGCAGGAAGCTTCCTAGCAGAGTGGGTTGCCACTGGCACTAATTGGTAGAGCCGAAGAGCTTTGTCATAATTGCTGGAACAGGGCAGATGCAAGGCTGGCTTCTTCAAGAAACCAAGAAAAGGAAGCAGAGTTGCCTCAGTCTCAAAGGGTAGGACCATGGCCTCTGGGATTTCAAACAGTGGATCTACCACAGCTTCCTAGGTTTCAAAGAGTCAGATCTTTATCAACTCAGTTCTGAGTGTGGGGCTGCTGTACATTAGTGCCAGTGGGATGGAGCCATACCTGCTGCCCAAAAGTGTGTGTGTGTGGGGGGGGGGAAGGTGCTTCCATGACAAACAGGCAGAAGAATGGAGTCTCCCAAGCTAAGGTGGTGAGGTCATCACTCAGATGGACCAGAAAAATTGGGCAAACCAATGAAGGAGATTGGTGCCAAGTTGACAAGGGGTAGAATGTGGTAAAGTGTGTTAATTTGGCTGGGCTGTGTGTTTTGAATGACTTGGCAGCTGGATGTGGTTATTCCCCATGATGACACTGGATGTAGTGTTATCAACTCCATAGTGGAATTTGCTGTGAGGAGCTAATTAGTTGCCTTTAGTATGTGACCTGCTTCCAGTATATATGGAGAAGCTCTGAGAAAGGTCATTAGGTTTTTTGCGCATTCTGAATCCTGCATTTGGCCGAGTCTTTAACACCAATTCCTTGACTTGAACCAGTAGCCTGCTTTGTTGCCTGCCGATCTTGGATTGTGTCATTTTACCCGCCAACCTTTGGTTCATCAGCCTCAACAGTCAGTAGCTGCATGAGTCAGATGAAACTTACAGCTCAGGTGGCCTAGAATAAGAAGCAGAGCTGAAGCCCAATGTCAAGAGCCTTCACCCAGCCCCCAGAGCCAGTACTCTGAACTCAGACTTACAGCCTCCTAAATTATAAAATAATTAATTCTTGTCTGTAAATCCATCCACTTGTGGTATTTCTGTTATAGCAGCACTAGAGAACTAAGACTGAGTTTCACTGAGGTGTGCCTGCACCGTCTTTTACCCTCCAAGAGATAAAAGAGAGAGAAGCAAGCAGAGGGACCTCTTACCTCCAAGAAGAGCCAGGAAGAGAGCATGTTCTTTGGACTCGAGGTCCCTGCCCTGAGGAATTCCTACACCAAGGGGAAGAATGATAACAAGAACTTGCCACAGAGCCAGAGAGAGAAAGCCTTCCTCTAGAGCTGGCAACCTGAATTCAAACTTCTAGCCTCCTAAACAGTGAGAAAATACATTTCTGTTTGTTAAAGTCACTCACTTGTTGTATTTCTGTTATATCGGCACTAGATAACTAAGTGTATACCTGCTTTTTTATGTGAACCAAGGCCAATGGTTCTATTTGTAAATATTTAACATGTCCATTTAATTGACTTTTTCCACATAATTTACAAATTTTTCAAATTTACTTTCACATATTGTTTTGGTTACCTAGTGCCGATCTAACAGAAGATACCACAAATGGGATGGCTTTAACAAACAGGAGTTTAGTCTTACAATTTGGAGGCTTTAAGTCTGAGTTCAAAGTGCCAGGCTCCAGGGGCTGGGTGAAAGCCCCTCAATCTTGGGCTTCAGCTCTGTCTCCTGCTCCCAGCCCACTGCAGCTGGAGGCTTTTCTTCACTCAGCTGCTGGCTGCTGAGGCTGACAAACCCAAGGTCAACAAGTAACAAGGCAAAGTCCCAATATTACCAAACCACACAGCAAGCCATTAATTCAAGTTCACTAAAAGTTCCAAGATCAGCAGAGCATAGGAGGCTGCTGAACAACAACATGGATACATGCAAGGTTCAAGCATGCCATAAGCCAGAGACCATTCCCAAAGCTGGTTCTTAAATAAACAGGAAGCAGACCACATCCCTAAAGCTGCTCGTGGTAGATCGCACCATGGAGTTGATTGCCAGTTTCATCATGGTGAATAACTACCACCAGCTGCCCAGCCACTCAACCAGGCCCAGCCAAGTTGACACACAACTTTAACTACCACACATACATTCAACATCATGTGTCTACATACTTATTTTTGAAGGAAATGCTTTAAACAAATACCTTTGTTGGCTTTCACTTTCTAAATTTTGAGAATGATATCTATAAAGTTAAATATATTATCATTTTAACTGTGACAAGGCAGTTTTATTCTATTTGTTTGCAGACATCTGGTGCCTAGCAAAACGTACTTACATTCATTAAAATTTCATTTTGTATTGCTAGCCATACATTTTATAATTCAACTTCAAAATTATGAATCTATAGATTTTTAGAGATTTTTTTTTCTATTTACAACATCTTATAAAAGTACTGCATCATTTTGTCATACTAAACCAAACCTAAACTAATTCCCGATGAGTCAATTCTGATTCATAGCAACCCTGTAGCAGAGAAGAGAACTGCCCCATAGGGTTTCCAAGACTGTAAACCTTTACAGAAGCAGATTGCCACATATTTCATCCATAGAACAGCTGGTCAGTTCAAACAGCCAATCTTCTGGTTAGCAGTCAAACACTTAACCACTGTGCCAACAAACTCATTGCCGTCAAGGCACTTCCAATTCATAGGAACACTGTAGTACAGAGTAGAACTGTCGCATAGGGTTTCCAAGGCTGTAATCTTTATCACAGACTAACACATCTTTCACTGGTGGGTTCAAATTGTCAACTTTTTGGTTAACAGCCAAGTGCTTTAACCATTGTGCCATCAGGACTCCTTTTCTCATACTAAAAAAAAAAAAAAAAAAAAAAACACCACTGCCATCAAGTCAATTCTGACTCACAGTGACCCCCATTTGTTTCCAAGGCTGGACATCTTTATGGAAGTACTTTGTCTTATCTTCCTCCCACAGAGCAGCTGGTGGGACCGCTGACCTTCCAGTTTACAGCCAAATGTCTTACCCACTGGCCTCTAAGTTCTCAGAAAACTGTAAAAGATTATAATTTAAAATACCAATAGAACAAATTCATTCCAGTCTCCCATGTCATATTCTCTTAAAAAGATAAAGCTATAGAGAAGAATTATTATTAAAATAAACATTAATAATTTAACTTCTAAATGTAATTGATTCAGATTTTACTATAATAAGGAAAGAACTGATTATTTTTACCAGTTACATTTAATTCCAAGTAGACAGAAATAAGAGTTATACTCAACAAAAATTTAATATTTTCAAGTTTTTTTGATAAAGAAATTTAAAACGTTCTAAATATATATGCCATATGTAAGAGTATAAAAATATGATGAAATGATAAATATCTAGTCCCTGTAGTTTTCACTAAAAGGCTTCATCATCTAGTTATTTGTGCCTTACAGTGTCTTCTAGATATATTCCACACATAGTCCCTTTTTTTCTCACAGTTAATCAAGAAAAAATTATTATAGCTAATAATGTGTAGAAGTAGCAGCAGCAGTAACAGTAATAGTATTAATTATAATATTTCAACTTTAAAAGTTTGTCAAAATTATATAGTTCCAACCTGGTCTCCAAAGTCCTCTGGAAATTTCCACAATACCACTGGATCTGTAAATAATTAACATGTATCATTGAGAGAGGCAAAAGAATAATGTAAAGTAACTGTCATGTTAGAATACTTCTTATATTATCCAAGTTAATTTAATTATACATTTTTAAATTTTTATTTAAATATTAAATCGATGAGTTTCACTTCATTTCCTTCAACTAATTAAACATTTTGAATTTTAAAATGTTTTAATTAACTTTGGCACTAGAACAAGTAAAATTAGTACTTTCAATAAAAGTTTAATTATGGCCTAAGAAGATCATAATTTCTTTTAGCACATTACTTTTTGTTAACTTACATTAGATTTTAAGATACTGAAACCTGAATTTTCCTATTTAATCACCTTTATAAAAATATTGCCTTTTTAAAGAGATGCAAATGAAAACAACAATGAGATACCATCTCACCCCAGCACTAACACCAAGTTCAACAAGACAGAGAATAACAAATGCTGGCAAGGATGTGGAGAAATTGGGACTCTCACACACACCTGATGGGACTATAAAATGATACAATCACTGTGGAAATTGGTATGGTGATTCTTTAAAAAGCTGGGAATAAAAATACCATTTGATCTAGCCATATTAATACTACATATATATCCTGAAGAAGTGAGACCCAGGACATGAATATACATATTCCTGCCCATGTTCACAGCAGCACTATTCATAATAGCAAAGAGATGGAAACAACCTAAGTGCCCATCAATAGAGGAATGAATAACCAAACTGTGGTATGCACATACAATGGAATACTATGCAACACTAAAGAATAATGTAGACTCTGCGTAACAGTGCATAATGTGGATGAATTTGGAGGACATTATGCTGGATGAAGTAAGTCAAACACAGAAGACAAATACTGTAGTAATCTACTATTATAAAAAGTCAAAGAAAGGTTTATACATGGAAGGAAACTAACTTTGTTGGTGACCAGGGACAGGAGGTGAGGGGAGGGAAAATTCCTAGATAGATTAAAATAATAGCAATAATTATTATCATATATATGTGCGTGTGTATATATGTGTGTATGTATATATACGTGTGTGTGTGTGTATAGCTCTGGTGGTGTAGTTGATAAGAATCCACTACAGTGGATTCCGACTCATAGCAACCCCCTTTGGGTTTGCAAGGCAGTAAATCTTTGCAGAAGT
>NW_006921662.1:2302940-2304621 GCF_000298275.1 Orycteropus afer afer
ACACTCTGGTAGCATAGTGCCTAAGGCACTTGACTGCTAACCAGAAGGCTGGCGGTTCAAACCCAACAGTCACTCCTCAGAAGGAAGATGGGGCAATCTACTTCCATAGCGACACTGCGTCGGAAACCCAAGGAGGGGTCGCTGTGAGTCAGGTCTGACTCAATGGCACATAACAACAACAACAATATATACAAAAATATATATATATACACACACACATATATATGTATATATGTGCATATACATATACACATATACATACACATTACATACATATATGTATATATATATAAAACTCAAAGATTATTAGCAGTTACCAGGGAAGGAGGGAGGGGGAATGGGGAAGCTTTTGTTTACAGGGCATTGAGTTTATGCTAATGGTGGTGGGATATTTTGGAAAAGGATAGCAGTAACGGTGGCACAACATGAAAAATGTCATTAATGTCCCTGAGCTATAAATGTGGAAGTTGTCATGTTGATGAATGTCTTGATATGTATGTTTTAAGCACAATAAAAGTAAATTTATATCTATACACACACACACACCAAAAAACAATGTGTGTGTGTGTGTGTATATGTGTGTATAGCTCTGGTGGTGTAGTGGATAAGAATCCACTACAGTGGATTCCGACTCATAGCAACCCCCTTTGGGTTTGCAAGGCAGTAAATCTTTGCAGAAGTAGATTGCCCATTCTTCCTGATGGTGCCATGCCTAAGGCATTTGACTACTAACCAGAAGGCTGGCGGTTCAAACCCACCAGTCACTCCTCAGAAGGACTGGACAATCTACTTCCATAGTGACGTCACCTCAGAAACCCAAGGAGGGGTCGCTGTTAGTCAGATCCAACTTGACAGCAGTGAGTTTGGTTTGGTACATATAATTTTATAAGAAAAATATAAATACATAACTAAATGTATAATAGCTCTCAGGGTCCAGACCAAACTACATTATCTTAAATTACCATTTAAAATCCCAATTGAAAATTTATAGAAACTGAAATGATAACTGCTTTATATTAAAGGTCAGTTTTGAAATCTTATATTTTCAATACTGCACAGCATTTTTCAAAATAACAGATTAGTTTATATATACGGCAGCAGGCATATTTAAAATACAACTGATATTTGCAAGAAACTTAAAAGTAACGTTTCTAATATGTTGTATCTAGTAATTGATATAGAGTAAAAACCTGTGAAAGCCAGAATTTCTATAAGGCAGAAATTTGTCAGAGAAAGAAAACTCAAATAATTTCCACTAAAAAGAGTGCTCAAAGATGGAAAAGTTTCAAGACCAGAAACACAAGGCAATCTGTCAAGTTCTGTCTCTCACAGGTTTCATTGTACATATAAATCAATGTTACTTGTTCACACTGATATTTCATCTTCACAATTTCTCCTAATATTTCTCTTAATATCATAAAATGAATTCTTACTGTTAATTAGCAGTAGTAACCCAAAATCCATTAAATGGGGAAGAGAATGTTTGTTTTAATAAATGGTGCTGGCAAAACTGGAGATCCATTTGCAGAAAAATGAAACAAGATCTGTACCTCACACCAGACACAAAAACGAACTCCAGATGGATCAAAAGACTTAAATGTGAAACCTAGAACTATACAGTTCCTCAAGGAAAATTTAGGGTCAAATTTAAGGGCCCTAATATATGGTATAAATAGACTAT
>NW_006921662.1:2305476-2310534 GCF_000298275.1 Orycteropus afer afer
AGACTGGTATTGGCCATTTTGAATCAGACAATCATATGGTATACTATGCCATGAATGACAAATTGAAGAGGAATAGCATCATATTAATCATCAGTAAGAACATTTTAAGTTCTCCACTGAAGTTCAATGCTATCAATGATAGATTACATCCATAAACCTATAAGGAAGACGAGATAATACTACTATCATGCAAATTTACACATCAACACTAAAAACAAAGATGAAGAAATTGAAGATTTTCACCAATTCCTGTAGTCGGAAATTGACCAAACATGCAATCAAGATTCACTGACAATTACTGGTGATCCGAATGTGAAAGTTGGAAACAAATCATCAGCAGTTGGAAAATACGGCCTTGGTGACACAAATGACACTAGAGATCTTATGACAGAATTTTGCAAGACTAACAACTTATTTATTGCTAATACCTTTTTTTCCACAACATGAAGGTTGACTATACACATGGACCTCACCGCATGAAGCACACAGAAGTCAAATCAATCACACGTGTGGAAAGAGACAATGGAGACACTCAATATCATTATTAGAACAAGACCATGGGC
This sequence comes from Orycteropus afer afer, assembly GCF_000298275.1. NCBI lineage: Eukaryota > Metazoa > Chordata > Mammalia > Tubulidentata > Orycteropodidae > Orycteropus > Orycteropus afer. The sequence goes on from NW_006921662.1 coordinate 2,306,040, forward strand.
TGAATGTGGAACACAATCATTTATCATTACATAAGTTTAAGTTGAAGCTGAAGAAAATTAAAACAAGTTCATAAGAGTCATAATATGACATTCAGTATACCCCACCTAAATATTGAGGCGATTTGAATGAAAATTTCATGCACTGAACACCGAGGACTGAAGACCAGATGAGTTGTGGGTGACAACAAGGACATCATACATGAAGAAAGTAAAAAGTCATTAAAAAGACAGAAAAAGAACATAAATGGTGAGGAAGTCAAGACAACTGCAAGACAGAACAGACTGTTCTAAATTTGGGAAGAAAATTATATATCACAGGGTAACCTCAAAGAAAAATGATAAACCTTCACATCAAAATAAAAAAGACAAAAAATATAAGTATTTAGCAAATACTAAAACAATTATCAATGAAGGAAGTGATAACACAATTTGTAAACAAAATGAGCTCAGCACAAAATATTACATAGAACAAAGAAATCAGCAAAACCATGAAAAAATAAATAACAAAAATGACAACATCATATTCATACCATCAATAATCACACTGAATGTAAATGGATTAAATGTACTACTCAAGAGATGGAGAGATGCAGACTGGATAAGTAAACATACCTCACCAATACGCTGTCTACAAGAGACACAGATTTGAGACAAAGACAAAAATAGACTAAAAATTAAAGGTTGGAAAAAGATATATTAAGCAAATGACAATCAAAAAAGAGCAAGGGTGCCAATATTAACTTTGGATAAAATTGACTTGAAGACAAAAACAACCATAAAAGACAAGGAAGAACATTGTATAATGTGTAAAGGAAAGATTGAACAAGAGGACAAAACCACAATAAGTATCTATGCAAGCAATGAAAGAGCCCCAAAATACATAAATCAGACTTTAACAGAATTGACAAGACAAACAGATGAATCCACAGTCAGCAGAAAACTTTAATAACCCACTTTCAATGAAAGATAAAACTGGAAAAAAACTAAACAAAGATGGAGAAAAATTAAAAAATAAAATCAACCAAATTGATCTTATAGACATCTACCCAGCAATTCACCCAACAACAGCACAATATACATTCTTTTCCAGTGCACATAGAACATTCCCCAGGACAGATCACATGTTAGGCCATAAAGCAATCCTTAATGAATTTAAAAACATTGAAATACTAGTTCCAGTAAGATGGCGGAATAGGTAGAAAGACTGCACAGACCCTCCTCAACAAAGAAAAAGGGAACCAATTAACACAGAAACAGAAGATAATCCTGGACCCCTGAGGCTTAAAGGGAAGGATATAGAAGTGGACTAAACTCCAACTAGCAGAAGAATTGGCATGGAAATACCAAAAAAGGAGACATACAGAGCTGCAGTCTGGCAGCAATCCTGAGCGATCCTGATGTCACAGACAGCTTGGCGATTACTGAGTGGTGGTGGTGGTGGTTGTTATGTGCCCTCGCGTCGGACCCAACTCATAGCGACCCCTCCTTGGGTTTCCGAGGCAGTATCATTATGGAAGTAGATCGCCCCATCTTCCTTCCAAGGAGTGGCTAGTGGGTTTGAACAGCCAACCTTCTAGTTAGCAGTCAAGTGCCTTAGACACTGCACTACCAGTGCTCCCAAGAGACAGCCCAGCTATCTGGCAGGCTTCAACAGACAGCACTGTGTGTGACAGGTGACTGCCTTAGGGGAGTGGTGGTAGGACCTAAGAATTATCCTAAAAATCAACCCTGCTAGCCAGAGACTACATGGAGGACTGCTGTGGTGGCTGGAGAATAAAAGGCAAAGCAGCAGCGAAGAGGAAGACAAGCTGAGCTGTGGATTTTGCCTGTCTGGAGGGTGCAGCAATTTTGAATGGTTACAAGTGGCTTGATGATTTTGGATATTTAAAGCAACAGTGTTCTCCCACATTCCAGGGGCTTAAGAACAGGTTCCACTAGCCAGTAATCCCAAGGACATTCCGAAACTGGACAAATGAAAAGGTAAGACATTGCCCTTGTTACTCTTATACCCCATACCCATTTTGTGAATGGAGGTGCGGCCATCCCCCACTCCCACCCAACTTCGGGGCCACAGGAACTGAACTCCATCCCAGTCTGTGTGCTCAGATGGAGCCTGGGTGCCCTGCCTTGCCCTCCCCTGATTTTTTTGCTTTTCCTTTTTCTTTTTGCTGTTTTTCTCTTTGCTTGTTTTTGTCTGGTTTAAAACTACCGTTATTATTAATACTTTTGTCCTTTTTACTTATTCTTTATTCTTCCCCTCCCACGTCCTGGTTTTCAGCTTTTTTTCTTTTCCCTGTTCCTGGGTACAACTTTTTTTTTTTTTTCCTTTTTTCTCATAGTTAACCCCATTCCTTGTTTTTTCTTTTTGCACTTTTTGCATTTTTTTTCTTCCATATTCTCCTTCTCTACCTTTTTCTCTTATTGCCATATCCCAAGATATTGCAGGTTTTCTTTTTTCTTTTCCTCTTCTTTTTCCTTTTTTTAGTTACTGTTCCTGTGTGATTGCATGGTGTATTTTTTTGTCCATGTGCTTTTATGTTTTTTATGGTTGTTCAACTGTAATTTTTGTCTAACTGAGTGGGAAACAGCAATGGTCCCCATAACACACAAGTATACCCACACATCTTGCAACTTCATTTACTGAATGAGAGGCACCACCTCCTTCTCCACTAATGGGCCAATGATAAAAAAAAAACACGAAGAAGAACCTGAATCACCCTTGGCTGCTCTTCACAAACAGTTAACAGAGATCTAAATATAACAATGCCACGATGTCTCAGAGACAACAGACCATCAAAGTCCACACAAAGAAGTAAGACAAAGTTGTAGAAACAAGGAAGCAGGATACAGACCCAGAACACATCCCTGAGAAGAAGCAGCACTGGAACTCTCTGATAAAGAATTCAAAAGAATTATATTTAGGTATCTTCAAAAGATTGAGAGACAGACCAAAGAAAACACAGAAGAAAACCCTAGAAGAATTCTGGAAGAAATTACAAGAACAAAATGACAAAATAAATGAAAAATTAGAAATGATTCTAAATCTACAGATACAAATCCAGAAGATTAATACTAAATTGTCAGAAACAAATAACACACTGGAAGGGCAAAGGAGGAGAACTGGTGCAATGGAAGACAGAATTAATGAGACTGAAGACAAATACCTGAATACCTCTTTGGAAAGGGATCAATCAGAAAAAAAAAAAAACATAACAAAATGAAGAAAGCCTAAGGTTCATGTGGGATACCATCAAAAGGAATAACCTACATGTCACTGGAATTCCGGAACAAGAAGAGAAAAATAATAGCACTGAGAAAATTGTCCAAGAACTGTTGGAAGAGAACTTCCCTGGTATGATGAAAGATGACAATATATCCATTCAAGAAGTCCAATTAACCCCAAACAGAATAGACTCCAAAATAATATCACCAACACATATCATCATCAAACTCATCAACACCAAAGACAAAGACAGAATCCTGAAAGCAGCACAGGAAAAACAAAAAGTCATTTACAAAGAACAACCAGTAAGAATAAGCTCTGATTTCTCAGCAGAAACAATGCAAGCGAGAAGGAAATGGGATGGTATATACAAAACCCTGAAAGAGAAATATTTTCAACCAAGAATTACATACCCAGCAAAATTGTCCCTCAAAAAGGATGGTGAAATTAGGAGATTTCCAGATAAGCAGAAACTAAGGGAATTTAAAACCAGACCAACCTTACAAGAGATATTAAAGGGAGCCCTTTGAACAGAAAACTAAAAATAGTAAATAATAACTAACCATTAATACACAAGATGACATAACCCACAAACCACAGCTATGGACATATCCAAAGTAAAATGAGCTTACAAGATTATAAACAGGGAAACAGAGACATCAATTGGCAAGTGAGGACAACTACAAACAAAAAGAGGGAAAATACTGTGTAGTTACAGAGTTTCTAAATGGTGAGGAATTTAAGAGAGTTGCAAGATAGAATGGACTGTTCTAAACTTGGGGAGAAAAAAAAAATCATACGTAACCTCAAAGAAAAATGATAAACCTTCATGTCACAATAAAAAGGAAGACAAGGACAGATATTCAGAAAATACTAAAACAACATTAACAAAGGAAATGATAACATAACAAAGGAAATGATTCATAAATATAATGAGCTCAGCACAAAAATTAATAGGTAACAAAGAAACCAGGGACACCATGAAAACACACATAACAAAATGACAGCAACCAATTCATACTTGTCAATAATTACCCTGAAAGTTAATGGATTAAATGCACCACTCAAGGGACGGAGACTTGCAGATTGAATAAAAAAACAAAACCCATCAATATGCTGCCTACAAGAGACATACCTTAGAGATAATGACAAAAACAGACTAAAAATCAAAGGTTGGAAAAAGATAGATCAAGCAAATGGCAACTGTAAGAGAGCAGGAGTGGCAATATTAATTTCTGATCAAATTGACTTTAAGACAAAAACCACCATATG
>NW_006921662.1:2315239-2318196 GCF_000298275.1 Orycteropus afer afer
AAAAAAAAAAAAGGAAAAAATAAGTAAATAAATGGTGCTGACAAAACTGGAGATCCATTTGCAGAAAAATGAAACAAGATCTGCACCTCACACCATACACAAAAACGAACTCCAGATAGATCAAAGACTTAAATGTGAAACATAAAACTGTAGAGTTCCTCAAGAAAAAACTAGGGGCAAATTGAAGAGCCCTAATATATGGCATAAATAGACTATCAAGCATAACTCAAAATGCACAAACAGCAGAAGAAAAACCAGATGTTTAGGACCTTTTAAAAATTAAATTTTTATTTGCTTCCAAAGACTTCTCCAAAAGAGTCAAAAGAGAACCTACAGATTGGGAAAAAAATATTTGGTAATGATGTATCAGACAAGGGACTTATCTCTAGAACTTACAGAAAATTCCAATACCTCAATAACAAAAAGACAGACAATCCAATTTAAAAATGGGCAGAAGATATGAATAGATGTTTCACCAAGGAGGATATTCAAGGGGCCAACAAACATATGAAGAAATGTTCATGATCATTAGCCATTAGAGAGATGCAAATCAAAACAACAATGAGATACCAGCTTGCTCCAGCACTAGTAGCAAAGTTCAATAAGACAGAAAATAACAAATGCTGATGAGGATGTGGAAAGACTGGGACTCTCATACACTGCTGGTGGGCTGTAAAATGGTACAAACACTGTGGAAAGCACTATGGTAATTCCTTAAAAAGTTGGAATTAGAAATACCATTTGACCCAGCCATTCCATTACTAAGCATACATCCTCAAGAAATGAGAGGTATGACAAGAACAGACATATGCACACCCATGTTCATTGCAGCACTACTTACAATAGCAAAAGATGGAAACAACCTAGGTGTCCATCAACTGAGGAATGGATAACCAAACTATGGTACATACACACAATAGAATACTATGCAACACTAAAGAATAACGCAGAATCTGCAAAACACTGCATAACGTAGATGAACCTGGAAGACATTATGCTGAGTGAATTAAGTCAGTCACAAAAGGACAAATATTGTATTAGTCCATTATTGTAAAAGTCAAGGAAAGGTTTATCTATTGAAGAAAATTTTCTTTGTTGGTTACCAGGGGTGGGAGAGAAGAGGAGGGAACACTGTTAGATAGGTAGAGATATGTATTGATTTGGGTAAAGACAAGGGCAATGTACCAAATGTAAGTGATCAATATAGTGGCATTGAGGAAGAGGAAGACACAGGGAAGTACATGGGAGGTACAGACAACAAAGATGAACCCTTTTGCACATAGAGACTGCATTGTCAGTGAAGGCAAACATGGCCATACAGGTGGACAGATGGATGGACAGGCTGAACTAGTAGGTATGTCTATGAAGCAGGGAGTGTACCCAAGACCATGTATAAGTTTGGCAGATAATGGTCCTATAAGTTTATTTGTATTATCTGAATTCCCAGGTATATAGTAGAGCTGACAAGGGACAAGGTTGCAGTCACTTCTTGGTCACAGCCAGCTACACAGGGGGACCAAGTAGTTGAACCTGTGGGCTCGGGACCATAGTCGCAGGTGACATCAAGCTCAATTGGCATAACATACTACACAAAACATTGTTCCACCTCCTACTTTGGCGTACTGCGACTGGGATCTTAAAAGCTTGCAGGCAGCCATCTAGATGCAATGATGGGTTTCTCCTCATCCAGACAAAGAAGAATGAAGAAAACCAAAGATTCATGGAAACAATTAGTCCTAGCGACTGGTACACCAGGCAATCCGCAGTCTATGCAACTATGAGATCAGAAGAACTAGATGATACCAAGATACCACTGTCAACCACTCGGAGGGGGATCTATGTAGGAGATTCCAGATAGAGAGGGAGAACAATGTGGAACAAAACTCAAAATCATTTGGAGAAAAAAAAAAGGTGGGGGGAACATGTTTGCTGGTCCGATAGAGCCTGCTGGAACTCCTGAGACTATGGCCCCTAGCTGCCCTTCAGATCTGGAATTGAACCCACACCTGTGACTTCCAGCCAAACAAAAGACAGGCATATGAGTTGAACATTTACCTGAGGGAGATACACCCTTAGAGAGAACAAACATGGGAGAAGGAAGGGCTGCTTATCCACAGGGAGACAGCTCAGGGGACAGGAGTGCATGGTGGGATGGACACAGAGAAGAGGTAACTATCAGGAGGAAGTGGGAGGAGAGCTGTTGCATTGCAGTAAATTGTGGTCAATGTCATGAGACAAAGTGTATGTGAACTGCTGTATGGAAAGTGAATTTGCTCTGTAAATCTTCACCTGAATCACAATTTAAAAACACAAAACAAAACAAAAAAAGTATGTAACAAAATTGTTCTGAAAAAAAAAAAAAACATTGAAGTTCTGCAAAGCATCTTCTTGATCACAATGCTATCAAATTAGAAATCAACAACAGGAACATCAACAGAAAAAGAAACACATGGAAACTGAATAACACCCTCCTCAAAAATGACTGGGTAACAGAATAAAAAATGAAATTTAAAAATTCCTTGAATCAAACAGAATGAAAACACAACATACCAAAATCTTCGGGACACAGCAAAAGAAGTGATCAGAGGCCAATTTAAGGCAATAAATGCGCACATAAAAAAAGAGGAAAGAGCCAAAATCAACACCTTAACCCAACATCTCCAACAATAAATAAATAAAAGAGCAGCAAAAAAAGTGTACAGTCAGTAGAAGAAAAGAAAGAATAAAGATTCCACAGAAACAAACGAAACAGGAAATACAAAAATAGAAAAAAATCAAGAAGAGTGTAAGTTGTTTTGTTTTGTTTTTTCTTTTTCTTTTTTGAAAAGAGTAATAAAAATGACAAACTGCTGGCAAATTTAACAAAGGAAAACAGGGAAAAAACACAAATAACATGGATAAGAAACAAAATGGGCAGCATCACAACAGAACCAACTGAAATAAAAAGGGTAATATCA
>NW_006921662.1:2318976-2324388 GCF_000298275.1 Orycteropus afer afer
CCAACACCCATTCCTGATCAAAATGCTCAGTAAACGAAGAACAGAAGGAAAATTCCTCAACATAATAAAGGGCATATATTCAAAACCAACAGCCAACATTATTCTCAATGGAGAGAGACTGGAACCATTCCCTTTATGAACAGGAACCAGACAAGGATGCCCGCTATCACCACGTCTATTCAACATTGTACTGGAAGTCCTAGCCAGGGCAATAAGGCAAGAAAGGGAAATCAAAGGCATTCAAATTTGTAGGGGAGAAGTAAAACTACCCCTATTTACAGATAGTATGATCCTATACGTGGAAATCCCAAGAGACTCAGCCAAAAAAAAAAAAAAAACTACTGGACTAATTAAGAGATTTAGCATCGTGGCAGAATACATGACAGAAATACAAAAATCAGTTGGATTCCTCTACACCAGCAAAGAGATTACTGAAAAAGAAATAAGGAAATCAATATCATTTACAATAGCTACCAAAAAAATAAAATACTTGGGAATAAATCTTACCAGGGACACAAAAGACCTATACAAATGAAACTATAAAATAGTACTTCAAGAAACCATAAGATGAAAGAACATACCACGCTCCTGGACAGAAAAACTGAACATTGTGAAAATGTCAATTCTACCTAAAGCAATCTATATATTCAATGCAATCCCAATCCAGATCCCATCGATATTCTTTAAGGATATGGAAAAAAAATCACTAATTTTATAGGGAAAGGAAAGAGACCTCAGATAAGAAAAGCACCACTTAAGAAGAAGAACAAAGTAAGAGGTCTCCCACTCCTGGATCTCAAAATCACAGTAGTCAAAACTGCCTGGTATTTGTACAACAATAGGCACATAGACCACTGAAAGAGAACTGAGAAGCCAAAAATAGATCCATCAACCTACAGTGAGCTGACTTTTGATAAAGGGCTGAAATCCCTTTAAACGGGGAAGACATGGCCTCTTTAACAAATTGTGTTGGCAAAACAGGATATCCATTTGCAGAAAAATGAAATAAGATCCATACCTCACACCATATACAAAAACTAACTCCAGATGGATCAAAGACTTAAATGTGAAACCTAAAACTATAAAGTTCCTCAAAGAAAAATTAGGGGCAAATTTAGGGGCCCTGATTTAGGACATAAATAGACTGTCAAGCCTAACCCAAAATGCACAAACAGTGGAAGAGAAACTCAATGAATGGGACCTTCTAAAAATTACATTTTATGTTCCTCAAAAGATTTCTCCAAAAGAGTCAAAAGAGAGCCTACAGACTGGGAAAAAAATATTCCGCAACGACTTATCTGACAAGGGACTTATCTCAAACATTTATAGGAAACTCCAACACCTCAATAAAAAAGACAAACAGTCCAATTCAAAAATAGGCAGAAGAGATGAATAGACACTTCACCAAAGAGGATATTCAGGCAGCCAACAAACACATGAAGAAATGTTTACAATCATTAGCCATGAGAGAGGTGCGAATCAAAACAACAATGAGATACCATCTGCCCCCAGCACTAACAGCAAAGTTCAACAAGACAGAAAATAACAAATGCTGGCAAGGATATGGAAAGATTGGGACTCTTACACACTGCCAGTGGGACTGTAAAATGATATAACCACATGTGGAAAGCAGTATGGCCATTTCTTAAAAAGTTGAAATTAGAAATACCACTTGAGCCAGCAATTCCATTACTAGGTACATATTCTAAAGAAGTGAGAGCCAGGCAAGAACAGATATACACCCAGCCATGTTCATCACAACACTATTTGCAACAGCAAAAGATGGAAACAACCTAGGTGCCCATCAACAAAAGAATGGATAACCAAGCTATGGTACATACACACGATGGAATACTATGCAACACTAAAGAATAACGTAGAATCTGAAAAACACTGCATAACATGGATGAACTTGGAGGACACTATGCTGAGTGAAATAAGTCAATCACAGAAGGACAAATAAAATATTAGTTTATTATTGTAAAAAAGACAAAGAAAGGTTCATATATGGAAGGAAACTTTATTTGTTGGTTACCAGGGGTGGGATGAAAGGGGAGGAAATACTGCAAAAATAGAAAGAAAGAAAGAATATAAAGTTTGCAATGTAAAAAAAAAAAACTTTCACCCAAATCACAATAAAAAGTTTTTTTAAAAAAAGAGCAAAATGGATGTCAGAAGAGACTCTGAAAGTTCCTCTTCAATAGCAAGTAGCTAAAGCGAATGGAAGTAATGATGAAGTAAAAGAGCTGAATATATTTCATAGAGTGGCTGGAAAACACAAAGTAAACTATCACAATGAAATGTGCAAAGACATGGAGTTAGAAAACCAAAAGGGAAGGAGACATTTGGCATTTGGAAGCTAAAAGAACTGAAGAAAAATGTCATGCCTCAAGTTACAATAATGAAGGGTTGAACAGGCAAAATACTGAACAATGCAGGAAGCATCAAAAGAAGATTGAAGAAATACACAGAGTCACTGTACCAAAAAGAACTGGTCAATGTTCTACCATTTCAGGAGGGAGCTTATGATCATGAACTGATGGAACTGAAGGAAGAAGTCCAAGCTGCACTGAAGGAAGTGGCAAAAAAAAAAAACAAGTATCTAGGAATTGATGGAATATCCACTGAGATGTTTCAACATACACATGCAATGCTGGAGGCACTCAATCATTTACACCAAGAAATTTGGAAGACAGCTACCTGGCCAACCAAAGAGATCCATATTTCTGCCCATTCCAAAGAAAGCTAGTCCAACAGAAGGCAAAAATTGGCATGCAATTTCAATAACATAACACCAAGTAAAATTTTGATGAAGATAACTCAAAAATGGTTGCAACAGGCAGAAGAGATGAATTGACACGGAACTGCCAGAGATTCAATCCAAAATTCAGAAGAGGACATGGAACAAGGGATATCATTGCGTTAGATGAATCTTTGCTGAAAGCAAAGAATACCAGATATATGTTTACCTGGGTTTTATTGACTAGGCAAAGGCACTTGACCATGCAGATCATAACAAATTATGGACAACATTGTAAAGAATGGGAATTTCCAAACAATTATGCTCATGTGGAGCCTGTACACAGACCAAGAGGCAGTTGTTCAAAAAGAACAAGGGGATACTGTGTGGTTTATAATCAGGAAAGCTGTGCATCAGAGTTGCATCATTTTGCTATAGTAATGCAATCTGTATGCTGAGCAAATAATCCAAATAGCTGGACTATATGAAAAAGAACACAGGATCAGGATTAGAGGAAGACTTATTAATGACCTGAGATATGCAAATGACACAACACTGCTTGCTGAAAGTGAAAAGGACTTGAAACACTTGCTGATGAAGAGCAAAGATTACAGTCTTCAGAACAGATTACATATCAACATTTTTAAAAAAAGAAAAAAAATCCTCACAACTGGACCAATAAGAAACATCATGATAAACAGAAAAGATTGAAGTTGTCAATAATTTCATTTTACTTGGATCAAGAATCAAAGCCCATGGCAGCAGCAGTCAAGAAATCAGACATCACACTGCACCAGGCAAATCTGCTGCAGAAGACCTCTGTGAAGAACCAAGATGTCACTTTGAAGACTGAGGTGAGCCTGATGCAAACCATGGTATTTTCAATTACCTCATATGCATGTGAAAGCTGGGCAATGTATAAGGAAGATTACAGAAGAACTGGTGCATATGAATCACAGTATTGGAAGAACAATGAATATACCATGGATTGACAGAAGAACAAACAAACCTGTCTTGGAAGAAGTATAGCTAGAATGTTCCTTAGAAGTGAGAATGGTCAGACTTAGTCTCTTGTACTTTGATCATTTTATTATGAGGGACCAGTCCCTTGAGGAAGATATCATACTTGGTAAAGTAGAGAGTCAGTGAAAACAAGAAGACCTTCAATTAGATGGATTGACACAGTGGCTGCATAATGGGCTCAAACATAGACTCTGAGGCTGGCACAGGACTGGGCAGTGATTTGAGTACCCACAGAGTCACTTGAGTTGGATCCCATATGACAGCACCTTACAACAACAGCAACTAATATTTTAGTCATATACTGAGCTTTTAATTCTGTCAAAAACAAACTTCTGGATCCCTTAAATATCCATAAAATAGGATAGCCTAAAATAAATTAATATTGCTTCTGAAAACACCTTTAAACACCCAATATAAAACTAGTATGAGAAGCAAGTTATCACTCAAAAGATAGTTTGAACTTGATTCCAAGTAAAAGTACTTAGGGGATCAGAGATCATTTTATATGCCCAGGCAGGGAAAAATCACAGCTCCATTCCATTATTTCCACTATTCCATATTGCCTTTTTTCAAATACAGCAAAAGGATACATCATTTGTAAAGCATTTAATTCTAAAACTTAATAAATATCTAGCAAAATTTTAATTTAATTTGGCTCCTCTTGCTGTGTTTTAACTTACTTAGAATCAGCCACTCTGTGAAAGGAAGACACGCCAATCTACTTCCATAAAGATTTACCACCTTGGAAACCAAAAGAGGGTTGCTACGAGTCGGAACTGACTTGATGGCAGTGAGTTCGATTTAGTTTTAAGAATCAAAAGAATTTTTCAAATATTTTACCTTAAAAAGAAATGAACATTTTCTTTCTAAAATTGCTATTTTTAATCTCACTACGAAAAAATTTTCATACAAATTAATATAAGTAAGAAATCACTTAAAAAATCTTACATTAAAATAATGCAATAAAAATTCAAGAAGGCAGTGTATCTTCCTGTAAAAAAAAAAAAAAAGGTAAGCATGTTTTTCTAAAATGAATGTGAAATGCATTATAAATCACCTAAAAATATTGAGATGCTAATATGTCCCATCAATGACTGCTCTCCCAGTTGTGGGGATGTTATTGCTGTTGTTAGGGGTCACTGAGTCATTTCCAACTCATAGGGATCCCATGCACAGCAGAATGAAACACTGCCCAATCCCATGCCAGGTCCATCATCCCTGCTATATTTGAGCCCATCATCGCAGCCATTGTGTCAATCCATCTCGTTGAAGGCCTCCCCCTCTTTTGTCAACCCTCCATCCTACCAAGCATGACATCCTTCTCCAGGGAATGGTCCCTTCTGACAACATGATCAAAATAGGTGAGACGAAGACTGGCTATTCTCGCTTCCAAGGAGCATTTCAGGTGCACTTCCTCCAGGAGAGATCTGTTTGTTCTTTTAGCAGTCCATGGGACTTTCAGCATTTTTCGCCAGCACCACAACTCAAAAGCATCACTCTTCTTTGGTCTTCCTTATTCATTGTCCATCTCTCACATGCATACCAGGCGATTGGAAATATCATGGCTTGTGTGAGGCGCACCTTAGTCCTCAAGGAGATATCCTTGCTCCTCAGCACTTGAAACAATTCCTTCACAATTGACTTTCCCA